>NW_025765000.1:0-301150 GCF_003918875.1 Haliotis rubra | reverse complement strand
CCCGCTTCTCCCAGAACGGCGCCTTCTTTACAGCCGAGCATCCGTCCATGCGTCGAATTCTTCACGATGATCGTTCGGTCATGTTAAGGTTATCGCCGTTATCAATCGTTAAGTTTACTTCATTGAGTAAGAAGTGTCAGTCATCCCCACAACACGGCGTACGGCGAATGGAAGTTCTCGATTTCGCAACCGTGATACCTGGACCGACAAACGTTTCATGTTCACCATTGAATTGAATACGAGCCGATTTAATATCGTCAATAATGAATTGCAATATCAATACGTCGAAACGACACGTAAACAAAGCATCAATCGAAATCATCCGAAGCGAAATATTTTAACAGTCGGCAGTTTCAAACATGCTCAACTGAAACAAGATAATAGACATAAAGGATACTTCCGTTCAGCAAAGACGTCGTAGACAGATTAACCAATCAAATTTCGAACAGATTACGCCGATCAATATTTTCCGATATTCAACAGAGGATACCTTTTCATACGGCTCAAATTCTAGTGTCTGGCCTTCAGTCTATAAATTCATAGCCAGATACCGTGTCGATGACAATCAATCAATTTGCTTCATGCCCTCATGGTTATGTTGTTTTAAAGTAATTATTCAGTACTGGTATTGAAATCTCCAAATATCGTCAATATAATTATCGCCAACGACATTATTCATCACACAACGTCGGCAGATATGCTCAAGCCAGATTAACAATCTGATAACATAGCTTCCGGATCGACAGAAAAACGGGAAGAAGGAAGCCAGTGACGTTTTCAGTTAGACGAACAGCGGTTCGAAGAGTACCGGTGAAAGAAAGAACGACGTAAAATATCGTTTAAATGCGATACCGTCGCAATTTCAAAGACTACCCCATCATCCAGTACGCGTTCGCTGCAAACAGTCGCTAATCAACAGCCCAACAGCGATGGTCAACCATATAACATTCAATATTCAACGCAATAGTTTTACAGCGAAATTTGTATTCAGTATTATTGAAGCAATCATCAACATTTTCGCTTTAACGAAGTTAATCAATTCATTAGCAACACGAACGCATCTGCCAGCGTCGTTTATTCACGGCGCCTCTTCGAATCGTTTGTTTGCCGACGAATCGAAGGCTGTTTGTTTCAGCGTTCATAGTCATTCCGTATTCACCAGAAATAAACGTCTTCGAATTACTGCGGGTAAAGTTCTTTACGGATCAGAGTTTATCGCGAGATAAATTCATACCGATTATATTGCGTTCTCAAAAAGTCATTAACATTTTACAAACATGAGCGAGACTGATTCGAGACAAAAAATGCAAGATTGGTTGAGCACTTCAACTATAAGCCGATCGCGCATTTGGGCAGTTGCGGGTGGCCATCCATCAAATAAATGCGCACCACGTGTTCAGTGTTTTCGCAGAAGAGGTTAAGATACCATCGGGGAAGTCATTACTGTTAACAGCACAGCTCTGAAAGCCACCGGTTGAAGAAGTTGGCATAGCGGTGTTCATCGTATTTGCCGACGCCGATGATCTCAATACGGCAAAACGACATGGTTGAAGAGCGGCGTCAACTTGCGTAGCCATATCGCGGCGATCAGCGCCGGATGTAGTAAAACATACCACAGAACAATACCGCGATACGATTTATAGATCACAGGGTTGCCGCATGGATTTGGTTTATCTTTACGCATGGTTCCAGCCGGATCAAAGTCGCCGCATCGATGAATCAGTAGCCACAAAATAATATTTTAACTGATGGACGTTACGCTATCCATAAACGTGACAAATTGATCAAAGTGCCAGTCAAACGTCCTTTGTGGGTCAAGAATGAAAAAGAGTCAGCAGAACAAAGGACGATCATCATCGTTTGTTCGAAGATAATGAGAGTGAAAGAATCATACTGGTATAGCGCGACGAGCCAACTTCCAATCATCGCACAGACACAGCACGTAACTGTCGATGAAGCGGTTCACTTTTCCATAATTGGTTGTATTAAATGTGCATACCGAAAGTCTCGAGCGTCGTCTACATGCATCAAATTCGCGATGGAAGCAAGTTTGTAGCGGACCAATAAGAGCGTTCGACAACATACCGATATTCACCAATACGTAACATGAAATT
This sequence comes from Haliotis rubra, assembly GCF_003918875.1. Classification (NCBI taxonomy): domain Eukaryota; kingdom Metazoa; phylum Mollusca; class Gastropoda; order Lepetellida; family Haliotidae; genus Haliotis; species Haliotis rubra. The sequence continues at coordinate 299,036 of NW_025765000.1, read as the reverse complement.
GTTCATTGCCGCGACGCGATTCACCCGAGCGCCAGTAACACGACGGTCCACGGCCTGCTCGATATATCAATAATCTGTAATTGAATTGAGATCATGATCATTGCGCCATTCTTTCAGTCGTACGTTTCAGTTCAATATTCTTATTTCAATAATAGCCATACTGTTCATCATCGACAACGACTCGTCTATAATTGCGAACGCTGGAATAATATTACGCAAGTCAGACCGGTATATTCCACAGCATACCAGACGGTCACGTGCCATCAACCTCGCCGAACAAAGAATTCGACGGAATTGAAAGATCCGATCATCGATATCGAGTGAAGCGATATTTCTAACATAGCAAATATCACTAATCAGATATCGTACCAGTGCGAATTCCGTCGACGCGTCTCGAGGGATGGATAAACACTCCAACAGCCTGAAGATAACGTAAACCCCGAAACAGTTGAATTTCGGATTGATCGTCGGCGTTATCATCAACGGATAACGTCAATCAAAAGGCAAACAATATGTCAAATATCGCGATCGTCATCTCGAATGAAATGTACATGGTTTCGCCATTACCATTAATAACCGCAATAATATATTCGTCATCCGCATAATGGTGATCGACCGCCAATAGGGCAGATCCCGGTATTTCTGAACAAAAGATATCCTCGAGAACACCAAACGGAAAACATAAGTGCTGGCGACAATCCCGGGTCAGCGTATTCAGTAGCAACCGCCGCGTTTCATTGCGACATTTTCTGAAGTATGTCCGTTCCGCTAACCGCAACGAAGATCCTCGTCTCGACGTATCATTCCTCCCGGAAATATTCACCACGGTATCAATGTTTATCGTTCATTGCATTGTCATTCACTTTTATTGATAATCGAGATTCATCGTATATACATCAATATCGCTCAGACATTAAATGAAAACGTCATTTCCAGTTGCCTTCAGGTTAGCGCTCGGTTCATTTGATTACAAAGCGCGAGATTTATTCGCAATGCCTGTGGTACGTATTCAGTTCTCGTTCTTCGACAATTTCACGTCCATCAAGAATCAGTCATAAAACAATATCCTTCCTTTCCTCGGTGAAACGAAGTACGGTACTCGAGTTTCATGGCAACACTGGCCTGATGGTAAACATGCGTTCAGTCGTTAATGGAACATGTGAACATCACCAATATCACCGTTACGCCGTTGACGACGCCGTTGAAAACAGATTTCGCGTACGATAATCATCGAACCGTTGTGGTATCGAGTCATCGTATATCATAAACAGTCACAATGATTATTATTTCGCCGTTATATCGACAGTATAACTGTCAAGGAATAGCGTTCCGTTCTCGAGTTCGAATCATGAAATCCGACGTTCAGTATATGACAACACAGATCAGATGTCGATCATTACCACCGAACCGACGTCAGTAACAATTGTTAAATTGAAACAAACACTTCATGATGTGCTTCGAGCTCTGATTCCAGCAGGATCACGCAAGAAGAACGATGCCACAAAATGAAGCATCATTCAATGGCAGCACGAGAATACAGCCAATTTGTTTTACGACCGATCAACTGGTCGTTTCAACAATTATGACATCGCCGTAAGCGTTTAAAATCATTTTGGCCAGAGCAATGAACGAGGGAGCCTTAGCAAAGAACCGCGTACAACAAAAGAGCATCGCTTGAAGAAAGTTTTCAGAAAGAAACCGTCCATTGTTGGGCCGCACACCGGACCCAGGCATTAAAGTCAATGGGTCACCGCAATAGCCGCTGAAAGCTCACCCCGTTACATACTGCTGAGCATTGATGGTCCGGCATGGCGAAGGAGCGAAGCGGCACATCAGCTACAGCATATCGCATCGCCCAGAGTCGATTTAACCGAAGTTGTAATGCTTCAATTAAGTTTTCCCAAAGAAGGTGATTTTACCGCCGTCAACAACGCCTATCTTCCCGGATGCCACCCGCTCAGACATCGATCATCAATCATACCAGGCTTCAATACTGCTGGTAATGGCGTAGAAACATCAAAGCTCAAAAGAGACAGCTCGATGTTCGCGGGGATTCACCGAATGAAATCAAACAGCTTCATGCGTAACCGAGCCGCGATTAATATAAATATTCACGGGAAGCTCAATATGAAATCAGCTTCACATACCAGAACAAGCAGTCGTTGCAGACCAGCCACGGGATCACAGAGATGTGACCAGTTGATGTCAAGGCGAACGGTTACGCACGAAATTTTAAAAAGTCACCTTTCCCACTTTCGGTACTCGATTTACCATCAATAAAGGCACTGGCGTCATTCGTGATATGTTGCTCGAATACCTATGCGCCAACAACAATAACACAATTTTGAAACACCGGGCAGAAATGCCCACCGAAATTATCCGTCATCATTTGGAAGATTCGAATAAAGGCAGGTCATGTCATAGCAGCAATTTTCGATTGTTAAGCGCTTAACGGCACAATGTGTCATTTATCGTTATTCATAACATGGCCGACATACCACGTTACCGCCAGCGCGTCGACACGGAATTACGCCCACGTACAGCGATAGCACACCACGCCACCTGCCACCACCCTGCTCGACAACCATTGACAGAAATTCATGTCGAAACGTCACCATAACACATTAAGTTGAAGTTGGCTATCCGAGGCTACCGAGGAGTTACCAGCGTCGGTTACCAGCAGGCCACTGCAACACCCGTTCATGCTCGGTTCCTTTACCGTCGGTTCGGATACAGCGCGGAGTCGGTTATTGGCAGCCGTTCTCGACGCTCACCAGGCGACGTTCGTCAATTATACCGACAGGCGTCATCACCCTACAACCAAACATTGCCGTACATTATTCAACTGCTAAAGTCGTCATCAATACCACGTCGTGACGACGAACATTAACTTCAGGTCACGTAACAATTTTTGCTGTTCAGCAGTCGGCAGAGTTCAAGACGCCGACCATCAGGTTCCGGGCAACAACGGTGTCGAACGGTATTGCCGGTACCAAACAAAACAGTCAACATTGCCGGCTTCGTACGCTCAATAATACTCGCGGTCGACGGCGCGATAATATTCACCAGAACATCGTTTCACCGCCGATGCGGCTTCAAAGAAGAAGCAGTGATCGGCACATCAGTCACGACACAGTTCAGTTGCTGGTCAGCCGCGAAAAAAAATTTACGTTATTATAACTTTCGTCATAGTGCGCGTCAGCGGAAGGAAAGCCGTCACATCGGTCATGTTTATCAGTCGCTGACGCGCGAAGTCTGCAGTGCCGTGATACCAGCCGATTGAAAGCGTCCGCAACAAACACGCAACATTCGGCAGTTTGAAGAACTATGCCGTTTCACCACAGACCGGCCGAGCCAATATTCTCCACAGCGGTTAATTATTGACTTCAATGGCTGCAGTCATGACTGGCTGACAGCGACATCAAACCGGCTTCAGTCAGGTTTCGTTTCGACCATTCTAATTCCACAATGTCAGCAGGGAATATCAGGAAATGGATTTCGAGGTTACTATGCTCGGTTGAACACCAACTGGCCTCGGCGTCATCGCATCAAAAGTCATACCATTACAGGTCGTTTTGAACATTAAATGATAGCTTCAATAATACGTCTCAACGCTTCAGTTGATCGTGATTCAATAAACCAGTTACCATATCAATACGAAAGCAACCAACGAGAACATGTGTTGACCGGTAACAGATGACTTTAGAAACAATATGAATACAACCTTTTCATCAGTGGCATTGAAAGGAACATTTCGAAAATAGCCCGCCAGTCGAGCCAGTCATGCCTATCAGAGAGCAGCTTCTCCCGAGACTGTTGAAGTACGTTTTGAGGAGCCCCATCAACCGGAGATTAACTCGAAATTCGACAATATGTAATTGGCCTGTTACAATACCACTCTGAATAGTCAGTCTTCAGTATCCAACTTCAGTATTACCCTCGAGCATTGGATTTATACAATTAATAATAACGAGGTAAAGCCACCAATGTTCGATATCACTTAATTTTACGATCGTCATTCGTTCAATATACTATTTGTTTTCAGATTTTAGCTGGTGGTTTCTCCGATGGTATGTTCTTTACCATTATCGCGTCATATCACAAATTATCACAGAATATTGACCGTCATCCTTCGATATCCCCATCGGTTCTAATGTTGGTCTGAGACTTTAGCATATGATGAGAGATAATGGTCAATAACAGAAATTTCACGTAAAAACGGAGCGAAGTAATACAGTACATTACCATTATCAGCGGACGACTGTTTTAATAGCCGTTGGTCAAACACGATTTCGAAGATCTTTGTGCTTAAATATCCATTGCTTGGTTAACATAAATACGCTACCATGAAGGTTATACCGCCACTTCATTGGTCAAGTTTACGAGCTTCATACCACGTTATTCGCTATTGGAGCGCCGTATCGATCATATATATCGCGGTTTTCCAAACATTCGTTTCGCAAGTTACTGCAGAGTTTGTTTTATTTTACCCCGTGTCATCATGTTCATATCAAGATTTTATCCAAAGGATAACAGCGCCGATAATGGGACCAATACGACATACTTCGTCCATAATCATTACCCCGCGACTTCAGAATAGTCGTAAGCTACCGATAGTGGGAGGTTTTAATAACACTAACGTGGCGAACCAGTCAATGGACGAAGGAACAGACGCAGAATCAAACGCTTCATGATCATCACAACACTAGTTTGCCGAGAATGATGCTATCAGGCCGTAGTCAACCAGTCAGCAGATCACGACGTGACAGACACCACGATCGTATAGCAGCGGAAGTGCACCACCTTCATCACCGTTACCCGTGATCAAATGTCCACCAGTTCATCGTCGGTATCGATGACAACATTATATATAAGATAACGATTTCAGACCGAATCAACGGTTTCGTTTATAGCGAGGACCGAGGTCCGATTTATGGTCGTTCGATATCAGAATTGTCCCGACGAAAGTCCCCGAGTAAGTCGATCGATACACTTCACCCCAGTTATAACGGTCCGTTCACGCCATTGAGGAATATATATCGTTGCGCAGGTGTATCTCGCCGATACGACCATATTACAGAGATACGACGCTTCATTTTTCATACAATATGATATTCCACCGACCACATGCATGAATCAGGCGTTACCCGTGAGATAGAGAAAGATCATTAGCCAGGGATCGCGTTCGAATATCGCCGACAACCTACAGTTATCAGTGAACAGCGACATCTCCCCGCCGATACCAGCTCATCACCAACACTTCACGACAAGTTCAGTATCATGGACAAAATTCAATAATCCGCATTTTGTCCCGGAGATTCGACGCAGCAGTTGTCGCAACAGGATATGAAATAGAGGAATGCATAAGAATAGGTATCGAGGCGACGTCATCTTCTACCGATGACCAGAAAGTTTAATGAACATAGAGCCGGCGCTTCGATCAATACGCCCAACACGATACCGCTTCATGTATGCATGTATCGTTAATTTCTTAAACAGATCTCGTCCGTCGCAGCATTTGTCCGGTGACGACCCCAACCCACCGTGCCACTTTCGAAAACCCAAATACAACCCATGTCAGTACATTAATCAATTCTTCACCAAAAACTACGATGCCTCTTCAATCATTTACGTTTTCGGCAACACAGATGTCAACTATCATTACGACCAGTACAGTTCAACGGGAATGGACACTGTCCATCGTGTTCCATTACAAATTCTTCCGGTGCAAACACAGCCAGCATGGAAATCCATCATACATTACCGTCGCTCCGGTCAGCGTCGAGTACAGACATCAGGGCATGGGATAGCACTTCGAATAGAAACGTCAGCGTACCGAATGAAAGTGGTTCGCGCAGCGTGTCGAAGTTAACGCGAAACAACGATGTTCATTCAGCCAATAATCGTGAATATGGGACCGTCAATATACACAATAAACCTGTTCTGGCAAATCATCGTGAAGATCGTCGAAGGAGTAGTAGATATCAGTTTACAAAAAACCAAGATTATCCACCGTCGATGTCGATTACAGTACGACGATAGACGTCGCGTTTTCGCTGGCATTTAGTGACAAGCAAAACCGGAGATGTATCAGCGAAGCCGATGCTCACTACCAACCGATTATGTTATGTTCATCGGTTCGACATGCGGTTGTCGTATCAGACGCGATCAGCCGAATTGGCGAAGTCCGTCGCGTTATTGCTTCAGAATCAACATATTCGCAGGTCCTTCAAATGTACAAGCTCATTTTGTCACATCATCAGATCGAAACTGATCGAGCGTATACATTTAGCGTAAATAGATAGTTAACAGAAATCAAAACCAAACGAATGCGTGAAAGATGGGGAAGCATAATAACGACATATTCATCCCGGGTCGACGCAGCAGACACATATGAGTAGTATCACACCATTAGTCAATAGTCGTCGCACAGAAAAGCCCGCGCTGTATTGCTGCGTTCGTTTTCAGTTCAACGGCTCACCACCATTAAGGCGCATCACCGAAGAAAGAAGGTCTCCAGCGGCAGCAGTGTCGACAGTTTGCCATGCATGCTCCAATGGCGATCTTTATAATCATACAGCAATATTGAAATTTGGCATCAGCCCGCCGTTTCTTCCGAGGTATCAGAATCGTTAATAACGTTAATGGAAGATGCCGCAACCGATTGACACAACGACCGATTTTTACCAGGCGCGTAATGTAAGCCACACGATAAATCGAATATTACCACCAGTAAATACGCTTACGATAGAGTCGAAAGCGTGCACGACCGCCTTTCGAGGCGTTTCTCTGATAAATCCACCCATGACGTCGTCGCCCGACACTTCGATCGCAACGTACCTGGAAAACCCCACGCATCGCATACCCTCGATACATATCGTCGTGACAGCCAATTTCGCTAAAGGTAAAATCGGTTAGAACAATACCGAAACTCAACCAATCACCGCAAAGCCAGCCACCACCGACAGATGCAACAAACAAAAGAGATCAGCAGCAGCTCACCGTTATAGAAAGCTTCGGTATGTAACACATCGCGACAGGATTACATTAATGGCGAAAGTCAGATGATCACCGGGCATGAAAATAGAAGGCTTCGTCAACACGCACCTTTGTTGAAAGCCGGTCTTGGCGGCCGAGCGAAGACGCAATCAGCGTTTGTTTGCGTTCCCGATACCCACGTACCCGATGGCTATCGGTTACTTTAACGCCATCAAATTTCCAGCCAAGACTTCCAGCGTAACAAGCGCGTCACCGGGCGAATATCATGGCGGCCGGTTGCGTACGTATTTCGCCATGTTCTTCCACTAAAGGCGTTCCACCGTCAAACAAATCAAACACGCACGCAATGCAATTTAGCACGAAACGCATTGTACGCCGATATAGCGAACAGGCCGATTACCCGTTACCATCATAAAGCGCCGGTAATAACGTTGCCCGGTCAGCAAAATCATCGTTGTCGCGCACACGACAGTTCGTTGAAGCTTCGCGTCGGTTAGCTCGTTCCGTAATGGAATCGGTATCCAGTTCCGCCGATATGGAGCCAACATTTGACATTTGCTTAATATTTAATGTCAATGACGCCGGCTTTTAATTCGATTTCACGTCGACGAAGTGGTTTCCGCGTTTCAGATTATCGAGAAGCAGTGGTCTTTACTGCGCCTGACAGCATGCAGTTCATCGCATCGTTTAGTTCACTTCGCAGTTTCACTTTGCTTCAGCAGCTCGAAATATCGTTGAAAGTCATGATCGACTGGCGGTATACGATGCACGGCACGCGTAAGTGTTGTCCACGCCAGCCGTATAATGAAGAATATTTCAGTATATAATGCTTCGCGGCACGTTCGAAAGTGGTATCAGTCTTCGTACCATGCTTTTTGGCCTTCCGGCTTCATCAATACGCCAAAGCCGTTAGCCGAAAGTAGTATCGCGATACTACGATTGGTTGATCAGCACAGCAAGTGCCGTCAGATCATCCGCTGCCAGCGTCGATATGTCACGGCAACATAGAGCATACCGCCGCTAAACAGTATTTTCGAGCATTGGTTACTGTTAACAGCAGCGTCACTAAGGCCGTCATTACAACTGATATCGCTGGTTACTGTGATTGATCGTTTTCGTCATTTCAGTCATTAAGTAATACCAGCCATAATAGACGACAGAACATTACCGTAAATGTTGAATTCTTCGTCATCGAAGGCAAACTGGTTTCAGGTTGAAAACGTCATTGCCAAAACGACAAGGAGAAAGGGCAAAGAGATAGAAACTGCGAAGTCACAGACCGCGGTATCGCGAGATGTCGACTATGCGTATCGGCAAATACCCCATGACCGTCATAGTCGGGCCGCATTGAAGATGAGTCCCCGCAAAGCCGGGGAAGAAGACGCATCAGTACCAGTGAAGCAAAACACAGCGCCAGACCGTCGTAGGCGTCTTCTAATGTCGTCACAAAATACGGTACTCCAATAGCTCGGTTAAATTGTCAACACCGCGATAAGAAAAGACGCACAACAAACGCCTTTGAAGTGCTCAACGAATAACTCACGCCACTGGCTGTTGCCGATCAGCAGTATCACCGGGCTGAGTGCACCGGCACGAATTGCGGATTTGTTCAGCAGCAGTTGCGACGATTATACAGCGAATTCCAGCTGCGCCATGACGCATCTCATAATTATCATCACATGCCGACGTTTGTCAGTATCTCACGAATGTTAGCGCATCGTGGCTCATTTTTTCGCGCCTGGAGCAGTAAGTTAGCCCGATTGACCTGAGCTCGGCTCACTTCGGCACAGTCACGTCAGGCGCAAAGTTGAAACAGCGAACGTTTCACCATAACATGTTTCATATTTGGTCATCGATTCACCGCAATCAATGTCAGAGCAAGCATCCGACGACAAAATCTCGACCACGCCAATGGCGGCAAAGATCAGGTCTCTGCGCCATGCACACGGGAATAACGACGCCGATGGTCACCGGGTAATGCATCAGTCGTCTCGTATCAGCGCATCGCCACCTCATATCGTCGGCGGCCCAAAATGTCCTCAACATCAGCCGCTTCACTTTCAAACATTTTCAGTAAAGCCCGCGTCCTGGCGGCACCGCAGCCAAACGAAGGCGTTCGGTCCGGAAGACAGCATCCACGCATCCAAATATCGATGATACAGCCGAATATCGTCATCATGGATATCAACGTTCCAGAAATGACGAGCGCCTGTCGATCGAGCTTTCCATAATCAGCCATCGCCTGTGACGATCGAATCAAAGATATCGAACTTTGCAACGAGGATGCTTTAACAAACATCAAACGCGCCACCGTGATCAACATCGTTTCAGGTCGTTGAAACGTAGTATCGTAGCCAGCCACCGCATAATGATCCCCTTCATCTTCGTCAACCGAGGAATGATCATTTTGCAACAGTTGTTGATGCCGTCAAAACGTCCAGAGAAAATAGAAAGAATACCCGTAAATTGAAAGCCGCTTCGTCATAGCCAGCGTTAACAGCGACTTCCGCTGGCTATGAATGGAAATTTCATCTTTATCGATCAGCGACATTTGGTCCGTCAATATCGCAATATCCGTCATCGCGACGAACAAAGTTCTATTTTCTAACCCGCATCAGCGGCAAACACGTGAAAATTGCGAATCATACCGTCATTGCACCGAAGTTGGTCCTCAGGATGTTAACGTTAAATCGCCAGTATTTACTATTCATCTTCGTCAAACCGGTCAATAAATGAAATTGCCGTTTCAACAATAGCAGATATAAAATCAGAATGCCCGTTCGAAATTTAACCATATGGATACACGTTTCCGCGATAACAGTCAGTCAACGATGTTATCACGATGCCAAAACATCGATACCCGAAATAGCACAACAACGACGATCGCCAACGATGCATAACGCATCATAGTATGCGCCCAGAATCATCAATGGAAGTTTCGAAAATCATCGGCGACATAATATTGAAAGAATTACGTCATCGTATTGCACAGCATTCCTTTCGCATACGACGACCGCCTTACGCACGCCGGTATTTCATGTCCGCGATTTTTTATGGTACGTCGTTGCATAGAAGCAACCGCGATAACAGCCATCAACAGAGCGAATCTACCAATACTATCGTATTTCGAACTGAATAAAGTCACTTCGTACAATTCGAATGTTCCCAACATCATAGAACTTCGACGTTACGCAACAGACATAAACTTCTGGAGTACATATCCGTATTGATAACCGAAACGATCATTTGGTAGTGTACAATCATCATAATAATTCTGTCAAAGTCGACGCCGCAAGAATGGTTCGACTATTGCAAAATATGCCCGACGCATTACACAATATACCGAATAATTCATGGATTCAATCCTTCTCGCGCCAAATCAATGTTTTTCAGCGAGCGAGCGGTTACGTTTCATCGGTGTTTTACGCTCGGCTACGTGACGCAAACAGCATTCAATGTAAGACAATAGCCGGTATCACGGGAAACTCCATTTAACTCGAACATCAAGCAACCACCATCATGATCACCGATTCCACCAGATCAATAAGAAACATCACGATTTCGGAATATTTATCTTTGCGATATTTATAGTAGTCGGATTATCATGTTGGTTCCAGAAGATAGTCAGGTATGCGGTTTGTTAAACGAGCACGGCTGTCGATAATGGTTCTCCTTATTTCCGACAGTATCATACGCCAAATCCAGCAAAGTTTCATTTACGTTGCATTGAGGTAAAAGAACTTCCACCACGTTGCTCCTCTGGAGTTGCAATATTAAGTATTTGTTAAATATCTCCGTCGTTAAATTATCGGCAGGATATGCCATCGGTTAGCCAGAACACATTGATGCGACCTTCCAGCAATTCTCGCGCCGTGCCGGATATGAATGAACGATGAAATGTTCGGAAACAGACACTACCAGCGAATAAATGAATTGAAATAGGTTTATTGGTACCAAACAATACATACCCGATATCGACGATGTATCAAGAAACAATCACATCGCCGGACGGTTCTTCGTTTTGATATACGTTTAAGTTTATCAGTAGAATAACTATAGCTTGGCGGTCGACTGCATTACTCCACGAAAGTCACCCCACCAGTAACCAGAACAGATACAGCGTTGAATAAGAGATCGTTGTATGTATTGCAGGAAACACTCACCTTTTTCAGGATCAATTATCACGTAGCGAACTTTATTTTGTTGACATAACAACAGGAAACGGAATGGTATTCGTAAGTCATGATCATCATCAGCAGACATGACGATAATCACCATCCCGGTTTGTTCGATCGCGCGCGTCATAGCATACCACAGGTGTTTATCAGGAATAGCGCAGCGTTACCGTGAAAGCGGGATTCAGCGACCCAATTCCAGCCTTCATGAAGTACATTGAGATGGCAGCATTAAAAATCAACATGGGGAAGAGTTTTTGATCGGTGATAACGGTGTTATTGTCAAACATTATCGTACATTAGTCGACCTTCATTGTCGCATTGGCGACTAAATAAGCCGATATTCAGCCAACGTCATTCGACCTGGCGTGCAACAGACGTCACTGGTATTGCACCTGCGTGAATTCAGATTTCCATCCTCATCTTCACCGCAGCTTTAGCGGAGCATAATTACGTGAAATGGCACACATTTCAGTTATTCGATAACAACGATAGTCACCTGTTATTAAAACATACTAATGAAAGTAACAACTTACAAGATACGAACAAAGCCGAATTTCAATCAACAATAACCAAACACAGCCAGTAATAGAAACACGCATCATTAATGTCTTTGCCGAAGCGAGAAAGACAGCCGCGAAATAAAGCTGGCTAAATCCGTGTTCAATAAGTAGATATAACATCAGTGAATCTGTGCGTGTTATCAATGCGCTTCGACGAAAATGCCTGGAAGTGAATACCATACATGCAGTTCTAAGCGGCATCATTGTTTTAACATGATAGCGCGTACGTGCATCGTCGCTCATGTTCTCGACGAGCCTTTATCGAATATGTCATTCGCAGACGAACAGTACAATAATCAATATCAGCTCGATGCCTGTTGGTGTAAAGCCAGGATCACCAAGAAGTTCAGTTCGGGGATTGACGAAACAAATGGTGAATATGCCATTAAGTCAGCCAATGCCGATACATTCTTCATTGTCTTTGATATCGTGCTCGACAGTTATTAACACAGGCTCAGATATTGGTAAGAAGATAGACTTGAATACTCTGCATGTGGAAATATTTATTATCAGATATGTTGTTGCCCTTTTATGTTCTATCCAATTTGTGTTTTGTGAATGTCAATTTTTGTACATTTTCAATTTGACATTCAGTGAACAATTTATCTGTTTCAGTGAAGGAGAATCTTGAAACCATGTCGCTGCTGTCCTGTATGCTTTGGTTGACATCTCAGAAAAGAAACTTGAGGGATTACATGCATCTACTTCACAGGAATGCAAATGGAACCAGCCACGAAAACGTAAATTGAGTCCTGTTAAATCACAAGATATGACATTCTACAAAACACAAGTGGATAGAACATAAAAGACAACAACTATAAGGCAAGATGCTACTAATGCTCCTGATAAATCGATGGTTAAACCCATAAATGTGGACAGATTTGCTCCAAAACTCTGTGAACATTTTCCACATGCAGGGTGGTTACTGACTCAAGAGTCTGTTGTCAGTATGACTGAGGAATCCCATGTATCAGTACCTCCCCTCCATTCAGTTGATTTCAACTATGCAGACACCTGTGATTTGAAAAATGAAGATTGTATCAGGTATTTTTCAGAGTATTTCAGTGCCTTGTCCATCTCAAAAGAAGATTGTGTAACAATTGAGAAGAACACACGTGGACAATCCAACAATATCATGTAGAGCTCAGCAAGGGAAGGGCGATTAACCTCTTCCAATTTTGGCCTTGTCTGTAAACTGAAAACATCAACATGCCTTGATAATGCTGTAAAGACCATTTTTGCATATTCACCATTTGATAATGATGCTCTGAGATGGGGACGTACTCATGAGTCGGCTGCAAGGAGAAAATATGCAAATCTGATGAAGAAACATGACCTGAATGCAAAGGTTGTTACATGTGGTTTCATGGTGCATCAGGACTATCCTCATCTTGGATCCAGTCCTGATGGTGTTGTTCACATTGGAAAATGAAACTGGACTTCTTGAAATTAAGTGTCCTTACAAGTGGCGGCTTTCCACAGTACACCAGGCAGCGGAAGATCCTCAATTCTGTTCTTCGCTCAAGGAAGGAGAAATTAAATTGAAAGTTGGCCACACATACTATTACCAAATACAAGGACAAATGGCTCTATCCCAAATGAACTGGTGTGATTTTTTCATATGGACTCTGAAGGATTGTCATGTGGAAAGAATACACTTTGATTCAAGATTCTGGGAGGGCTGCCTCTCTCTACTGAATGACTTTTATATTAAAGCCATTCTGCCAGAGCTTTTCACAACTCGTGTGAAACGAGGAAAGCGTTTGCATCCTGTGTAAGGACATGAACGACTTTAAATGTACACATACACTATGTCCATTATATCATGTTAAAACCAGAGTACTGTGGTTGGTTTAGATTCTTTCCTTAGAACTACATGTATAGTGACTATTCACTTCAAACATTTTCATTCAAGCTTGACAAAATGTATGAATTGATAACACATACTATTGAAAGTTTCGTTCACTGAGTGGTTATATGTAAATTTTACTACTTATGTGAATTTTAGTTCTTAAGCTATTTCACATTTCAATAATAATGTAAACATTTTCCTGTCTGTTCCCCCAGGTCTTTGTTTGTGAAATACTTCATGATATCATTACTTGCAATGTCACTCAGTGAAATGATTACCATTACAAATGTTGAAGTAAGGGCTTTATGACATTAAAACGTATCTGTTATAAGTGAGTCTGTGTTTCATTTCTATTACCAACTGTTAATTTTAGTTATTGACAGTTGTAGAATTCAACTGTTCAATCCCTGGCTTGGAAAGCCAATCAATTAAGGGTTGTTACTTCAGTGTACATGCTCTTTCCCAGATGCTGGCACTGAAAGTGATGAAGAAATAACTTGTTTCCTAAGTAAGCTTTGTGTATGTGTCTTAGGTCAGTGTGTGAGTGAGTTATATATGTATGTTCAAGTGTCTCAGTGACTGACTGAGCTATTATTACTATTATTAATTAGATGGAAGTCCGACCTGATAAAAGCAGAAAGGCACACACAAGACCTATGGGTGCATGAAATGTTTACAACAGAAAAGTTATGTCCTAATACAGTAAGTAAGTGAGGGAAGGGTGCAATGCTAAAAGCAGCCCATAATTCATCGGTATAAGCCAGAGCTCTCAATTTTCACATAGTACCAGGTGTGTCCTGTCGTAAATGTCAAATCAGAGATAACTGAAATGCTGTTGAAAAATGTAAAGCCAGTTTTATTTACACCAATACATGAATCACATAGTATGAATCAATAGTTTAACCAGGAGACATTGGTAAGAATAACATGAACCGGACTAGTTACATAATCATGATTATAGATGCAAACTAATATTCCAGTGTTTAAATTAGAATTCCTTTGGACCACATCAAGTCCTTAGATATATTACATAAATACCAAAGCACAAATATATCAGTATAATAATACATATTCTGAACATCAATGTTATGGTCTGAATCAGACAGCTGATGGTTGAGTTTGGGTGATATACCTTAATAATAATAATAATAATAACTCATTTACATAGCACCTAGTATCCATCTCACTAGTTGCTCACTGGACGCTGTAATGTGAATCTGCTTATTACATTGCCCCAGATAACCCAAGCTGCCTGTGAGGCACTAGAAGTTTAATAGTCACATGACTTATCTCACCACCGGGTACCCATTTTTTTGCTGGGTTAACAGAGGCAATTTTGAACAAACTCACTTCCATAAGGTGAGACCACATGTGCCACAGGTGCTTCTTTGTGGGGAAGGACTAATGTCATAGAGACTCTCAGGACTCAACTTCCAAACACCATCATCCATCCAAGGACTCTGCACTTAACGTTGATTAACTTCAACTGATTTGTGACCTCAGTTATATACACAGGACCACACTACCTTGCACTGGATTTGGAAATACAAAGCACACAGCTCAACAGTGCAAGTTTATCAGTATTATTACTTCTTGCCAACAAGTGGAGGCTGAAGGTTTGTCAAGTGAACACACACTTTCCAAATTTTTGTGACTTTCTTTGCCAAAGTAATTGGAATGACCCCCTGTACAATCCTGAAATTCTTCACACGTTTAATTGCCATTTCAACGTAAATTCTTAAATTTGCAATGCGTCTTGTTTCTTCCACTTCTCTTCGTAAAAACCTCTTTTTGTCTTAAAAGGTGGGATGTGTAATTTCACTCCTAAGGGAGTAGTCAGATCAGAAATGGGAAATCCTTTATCAGCCATTATGGAATCCCCAGGTTCACACAGATGCAGCAAACCACACAATTTGGTAATCTGTTTATCACTGGTACTGCCACACCAAAGGTCAGATACAAACGTTATTACCCCAGCTGGACTAATACCAATCAACGATTTGTAAGTCATATGCGACTTATAATTGGAGTATAGGAGGGTCCTATTTGTCAGGGACTGTGGTGTTTCGGTAAATATTTCTGTACAGTCAATGATAACTCGGGTATCAGGGTATTTTCTAAATTTCTTTGGCATTGTTTTCTTAATGACAGTTTTTGACGGCCATACTGTCAAAGAAGACAGTTTTATACTTAAATAGTCTATCCACTTGTCAAAAATGATACTGCATGTTGATTTTGAAATGCAAAATCTATCTGCCAAATCCTCCAGTAATAGTCCCAGTCTAAGCCTCATGAGAACTAAGAAAAACTCATCCACTAATCTTAAGGTGCGTGGACGACCTAATTCCGATTCACTTGAATACTTACTTCTAGTTGTATGCTCTATGGCATCATCCATCTCATCAAATAAGGCTTTAAACACTCCTTGGTTAGGGATTCCTGTGTAAAATGAGAATTTTTCACTGCAGGAGACATCTTCATATGTTAGCACAGGCTTGTTACACTGAATTTCCACATTAACCATTTTTGGCTTTGATATCGGAATTTCGATAGCATCATTCAATGTTTGTGTTGAAACAGTCATATAGAAACTATCCAAGATATCTGTCTGAGTGGATGCATCAATACATACAGGATGAAAATCAGTCTGTTCACACTTGTTTACAAGCAGACTTGTGATATTATCTTCAATCTGTCCACAATAGTCATGCATGACGACTGAAGCTTCCACCCTTGATCCCGAGGACTTCAAATTAATCTGCTGATGGTCTGACACAGAATGCTCATTCCCGTTTCCACAGTCACCTGTTGGTTTGGCTGCCTCCCTTGGTATGGTACTCTCATCAGAGCCGTGTTCAAACTGAAAATTTCATAAATAAAAAGTTCATAATGACTGAGCCACACATCCTTACGAATGGTGTCCATTCTCATGACTAGCAAAAAAATTGGGAAAGTGTTCCGCATGTACCCCACTTTTGTACCTAGTACATATTTGCTCCAGGAGTCCTTCCACGGTGTATTATTCCAACACTGAAATAAGTTCACTGACTGTTTTTATACCTGTTCTAGTTTACTGAATTTATATTTAGGGTGAGGTATGCCTGTTAGTTTGTAATTTTGGTTTTCATGGGGTGGGGGTACGGGCGGAACTCTTTCCGAAAATTGTGATGAATCTCCTTTCAGATCAGTCATGATCATTGCCAAATACATGTAGTTATATTCTCTGTCCGAAGGTTGACACTAAACATTATATAAAAATATAGAGAAATGACAAGTGTCCGAAAACACGAAAATTGAGAACGTGTGTGTAATGTTTATGTTGACTTTACCTGGTATGTGTTGAACGTCTTTCTCCCGAAAATGGATGGTATTAAGTTCCGTCTGAAATGTCCATCCCTGAAGTGCTCAGAACAAAGACGTTGGGTGGTCTTGTGTTTGTAATTTTTTTTCACCAATTTGAGCCGCCGAATCCAAGCTTTCTTCAATAATTCATTTGCTGGAAATCTATGTAGTGTCACTACCCGTCCTTCTATCTCCTTTCCTCCATAGTTGGAGCAGACGGTGCAGTAATGTCGCTGTTTCGTGTTCGTTCCGTTCATTTTCAAAAAAAAACATCTCCGGAAGTGAACGTCAAGCGCCGTTCTATCTCTTCTTGCGAAAGAGTTCTCAAGGGGGTATAATAAAGCAGGGGGAGATAAGAACTTATTGGAAAGGTCTATTCTACACATCAAATATGTTTCACAAAGCAACCTGTTGTCACAAAGCGCCAATCACCCTTATCAATTGATGTAAATGAATAATAACGTACTGGGAGAAGAACGTTGATGGTGCCATGAAATATACTCATGCCAATAATGGTTGTCAGCCCCCTCCCCACACCAACCCCCCACACACCTCACAGCCCCTCTCCAGTTTAAAGAATTGAAGGGGGTGACAACCATTATTGGCATGAGTATATATGGAAGGTTGAAAGGTGAAATAACCCCCTCAATATCAATGCCGATTGTGTGATTTCGACAATGTCCTGAGCATGTGTAAATGAATCACCATCATTTAGTGATGACACCAACTGGTGTCTACGAAAAGCTAAGCGTATCCTGTCCCACCAGTGGCCCTTATCACAAACTGAAGCAAACGCCTGTTAAGTGTTCGTTTGAAAACATATATGAAAACAACATATGATACTAATCAAAATAGGAAATTGTATCGGACATCATTCTTTCTAGTCTTTAAATTATGAATGGCCTCAAAGGGTCTGCCATGAAGCTTTACTGAGCCTTGGTGCATTGAAAGTAATCAAGGGGCCAAGTTAACTCAGTTAACAAGCCGTTTTGTTGCCAACATACCCTGACCCAACAGTTTCTAGGAGGGAACAGCAGAAAATATGCTTCACAATGTACCTGAGCAAATTAAGGGTGAACTCCAACATGACGACTGTAATCACTAGGTTATCCGACTGCCTCGAATATGTATAAACTGATAATATTATCACAAAAAATCATTAATAAATATTCAAAATCATGATATTAACTTCATAATACCAACTTGACTCTGACATATTTCTTAAAATGTTTTGTTTTTGTGAATCACAAACATAATTGGAATCAGACATTGTCACTAATTAGCATGACACTAATTACATTGAAAAGTGGTTGCTTGCTCTGTGTTCGACAGAGGGATTTGTGAATCACTTTCGCAAACCCCTTTTTCATGGAACCCTGGTGTACTCAATTTGGTAACTATGCGACAATCCAAGACAGCTATAGCTACAATGGTTTAATGTTACTTGGTATCTTACAGTAGATAGTGTCTGGTATAACACTTTAGTATGCCAATCTGTTATGTAATTGTTTTACATCTGTAAGACAGTGGCGCAGTGGGGTAGCCTAGTGGTTAAACCCGGTTCGATTCCCCACATGGTGTCCCCCATTGCTGGAATATTGCTAAAAGCACAGTAAAAACATGCCCACTCACTCACTGTAAAACAGTGATTTGGAAACGTGGCGCACTGAGGAAGAAGAAGAGACTGAATTGGACTACATCAGACGTCCACATACATTATGGTGTCTCATCCTTCAGTGCCATCTATGATCTGTGTGTGCATCCCCAGTCGAGCACCGTGGATGATATCGGACACCAATTAATACGCAATAGAACGAATCGGAGACCGACATTCCATGCCAACACTGGTAATCTATGGAGAGACCTTAATGACAACCAGTTAGTAAATTTGTAAATTAGTGGTCTTTTGTACCTCCCTGCATTGAGAACAGTGGTCATGTATGACGTGGAGAAGGACTATCGTTTCTAATACATTATCAACCGTCAGTTGTTATCTCTTCGGCTTCTGTCAAGTATTTCCTGGATATGACAGCTACTTCAAAATGCACAAATTTGCCCATCTTTATGATATGTTATCTGCATAGATACCAGGACATGTCCTATTTCCACCAATAACGACATTTCGGAGATTGTATTTATAATGTTGGCGGACATTTCAATGTGTGTTCTATCGAATGAATTGGCACATGTTTTAAGTATGGACCTGCGGAATAAACAATGTAACGGTAGTTCCTACGAGGAGCGTGCAAAGTTGAACGAGAATGGAGAATTAAGGTTAGGTGAAATTGGGTTTTACGTCGTGCTTGAGAATATTTCGCTCATATGACGAGAAGAATTAAGACAGTTTTAACAAGGCTTATGGTGTGCACTTCACAGATCCGCTTGGAGATGTATACATTTTAGCTGAGTATGACTGTTCTCGTCATCATCATATCATTATATCACTTTCATTCACGGTTGCGCAACATTGTTTACTTAGGAAACACCACCGTGTATACAGACAACATGCCACATAAAAATCACTGGATATTATAGGATATAGGAAAAGGTGGAATGTCCCCAATCATGTTCTATTTTACATATCTAGTTCCGGTCACATGCTTCGCAGAAATGAAATATGCGTGAATGAGTTGTACAAAACCACGAGTTCAGGATCATTCCTTCCAGTTTCCTCTTATATCCTAAGTATATGCAGGGTGTAAGAAAGGGCAAATGCGTGTATACATACAGTCCATGTGTATACCAGCCTTGTCTTTTTCAAAGAATGTTGTTATTTACTGATGTATATATGTTACTGTACATGGGTTTTAACATTCCTAAACAAATGGCAATCATTTCCTTACCTTCTTGGCAGCATATACTTGTCCATCCCTGTCTGCACCTACACTGACCAGTGTTTTCATCAAACTTCCCTCCATTGAAGCAAAACTTGCTGCACGTTCTGTAGGTTTCAGGGACATCGCCAACGGACTTGGTCTGACATCGTTCTAGGCATGCTTCCGTGGACTCGTTGTCATGACAACAACGTGTTCCGTTCCTGGTTTGGTACCCTCCACCACATGATCTACTGCATTCTCCCCACTCTCCCACACTCCAGTCACAGTCCACCACACATGTTCCACGTACAGCGTCGATACCAAGTGTTGATATGAGCAATATCAACAAAAAATTCGACATTTTCGAAGATCTGAATTGTCACCCAAACAGTGTATGCACCGTCACAGTTACCACCATTTATCTGACTATGACTACATGTTAACTGTTTGCTATCATACACGTGTCTGACGTGGGCAAACAGCGCGGTGCATGTTATTATCGTGCAATGTGCTTATCGCAGAGCTCAAACAGCGAATAGCAAAGTAGGCTGTGCTATCATTTAGACCTATCCAATGATATTTCAATAACAGATTACACTTGTCTCCACCTCTCGGGTGTGTCTGTGCTCCCAACGTTCTCATAGTCGTAGTTCATTTCAGATTTGAATACTGCCTCGTACGTTGTGTCAGAATGCTGATACTACATATCTATAGTCTGTTTGCAGTGAAAACGTAATTTCGCTATTATTGGTTTGTATTACAAGGAGGTACGCGCAGTAGTTGGAATAGTGAAACAAATGCACGTGCGGTCCGTGGTGAGCGTTAACTTAGACTACCGTAGAAACCAACCCTTCTTGTTCTCGGGGTTTCATTTAGTGTGCATACCCCCTTGTAATGCTACCAATAATAGCGATTTGAAACTATGATCGTTTGTTAAACAACTTTTATCCTAAGTTGAAAAAACTTCTGAGATTTTAATGTTCAATTGGCAAGGTAAAATTATGAGGATTCGCAATGTTACTTTCACATTATTTGATTTTACTTTTTTGTTTAAAGTGAAATTCATCGATACGTTTTCACTGCAAACAGACTATAAACAGGGTTAAAAGTACCATTCACAAACACCACAGGGTGAAAGTTAGATAACTGAATGTTGGTGACATACCGTAGATCATTAGGTATAGAATTTGTGTTGAAGATGAAGACTAGTAAGAGACGGATAATTTTAGGAATGTGAGTACTTGTTATATCACATAATGCCTACTCTTGATCGGGCTTTGTTCTCGTCACGATATGGCTGAGATATTGCCGATGTGACGTTAAATATTAACTCACTCACTCACTTGATCAGGCTTATTAAAGACTAAATAGAAGCGACAAAAACTTTCCATATTCATAAGAAATCTCTGCCAAAAGCAGAGTCGCTTGTACAGTTGTGCTTGTACAGTTGTGTTACTAATGCAAACTTGTTCTCGTCACTATATGGCTGGAAAAATGCCGAAGTGACGTAAAGCTCAACTCAACTGTACAGTTGTGACAGATGACGCCTGGATTGGACAAAATGAATTTATTCCAATTATGTTTCCTCTTTTTCCGTTAGTGTATTTCACCAATCACACCATTATGTACCCACTCTGAAAGACATTCCACAGGTTCTTCTCCTCTTTTGGACTGTTTTTTGACATATGCTTTGACAGCATCAATAATGATTTTAAAGTTGTAATCCCAATTGGTAGGAGTCTGGCCACGATATTTTGATCCATATTTAAATGGTTGACGAAGGTTGCTATTGACCACAATGGAGAAGTCATCTGTGATTATATGTCCTGCAGGTTGGTAGCAAACTTTACATCGTGATCTGGCAAGTCGACGTTCTGCTACACGTTCCTGTAATTAAACAACAACCTGGATGAAATAGAACAACGATATTGTTGGTATTTCCTGAAATTTGAAATATTTTGGCACATTTTGGGAAACTGATATTTACCTAAAAATGTTGCTTATATTTAAAGCATCCCTCGTTTGCAAATTTCAGATTCGGGGAAATGCGGTCTTTGTCTGATTCAGGCATTAACCAAATCACAGAGCGTGAAGACCCCATCAGCATTTACTCAAGGTAGGTATGAGCCATTAATAATCTATATCATGATAGTTGTAACTTGTAGCAAGCTATTATCCTACGACTCTGTATATGTTGTATTCGCAGTGTCTGCGTGTCTAAATACATCACACTCCCCCTCCTCTCGTAACTTGGTGGGGCGGTGGGGTGGCCTAGTGGTTAAAGTGTTCGCTCGTCACGCCGATGGCCCGGGTTCGATTCCCAACATGGGTACAATGTGTGAAGCCCATTTCTGGTGTCCTCCGCCGTGATATTGCTGGAATATTGCGAAAAGCGGCGTAAAAAAACAACTATGAAAAGTAATTCAACATATACATCAATGCTAAAATACAAGGTGCGTGATCGCTATTGCCTAGAGTTTTATACACGACAAAATCAGTCCACTTTGATACTGATATACCGACAATAACTTGAAATATCCGGGACCAACAGAACACTATAACTCTTCGTTGTATACTCTTTCTACGCAGATTGCATGGGGTGCCATACATTATATAAAGTTGTCCATCAAGGTTGCAACATTTGAGGCCCCGGCAATGTTTTCAAAAATGTTTAAAGTAAACTTGTAAATGTGAGGGAGTGAGTGAGTTAAAATTTTAAGTCACATCGGCATTATTTCAGCCATATCGTGACTAAATCATAAACTTGTAAAAGGTATTCCATATTTGATATCTGTGGATGTAATGAGGGCAAAATCTTTCGGTAGCCTAAAGGGACAAGTTTTCTTTTGGGTTCGTACATATGTCCCAAAGAGACTGACTCTGACGTTATCTTTAACGTTCATAATCATTACAGTATTATCAAACGTCGTTGTTAGAAGTGCAAGGTCTTGCGTGAATACATCGCGAAATAATGGCGCAAGTTAGCGTTCCTGGTGTTGCCTATCCCATCCAAATCTTTGCCACCTATTGTAAGTTGATGTCAGGGTCACAATCGTCCTTGGATGTCTTGCTTTCAGGTGAGTTGCACAGAGCCATTGTTCACAGGTAGATGTTGAATACAATATAGAACATACGTGTACACTGTGGTATGGTGGTAATAACGTCTTAAAGGGTGTTATTATGTTTCTTTATTGATACACCTGAGCGTAAAGAATGTGAAGAGTAAACAGTGTTAGGAGTTCAAAGTGAAACCCCAGGGAACTTATCAAACTAGGTCAATCGAGAGATAAGTTTCTACCTACCCGAAGCTAGCCTGCTCAAACAACTTTGTACTAATAAATTACAATGCACTAAAGCATTCGGCCAGAGATCTATTTCAACGACATTCAGAAAAACCATGTAATGACAAATGGATATAAGGGTCATCGATATCTATCATGTAAAGCACAGCAAAGATTATATATATATATATATATAAATCGATCACAATGGCTTCTCTGTTAAACGAGACTTGGATAAGAATGTTACAATTCATATGTTGATATTCGGAGTGAGTGAGTGCGTTTAGTTTTACGCCGCACTCAGCAATATTCCAGCTATATGGGGGCGGTCTGTAAATAATCGAGTCTGGACCAGCCAATCCAGTGATCAACAGTATGAGCATCGATCTGCGCAATTGGGAACCGATGACATGTGTCAACGAGCCTGACCACCCGATCCCGTTAGTCGTCTCTTAAGACAAGCATGGGTTACTGAAGGCACATCCTAACCCGGACCTTCACGGGTTGATATTCGGAGCATAGGTCCAAGCCTCAAATAGGATTGTGTCATCATATGTTAAACAAACAACATTTCGACTTAATTGGAATCCACTTCTAATTCATTGCCAAAAACGTTTGACAGTATAACTCGTAAGTAAATATGACGTCATGATCTCATTAGATTTCATTAAGTTACTCGAGCACCTCGTATTATCACTAAATTGATGTGACTGTACTGATTTTTCCAATTTAATTCCATTTTTTTTCAAACTACGTATTTTAATTGGAGAATATATGTCCGTGTAATGTTTTGCTTAATTTGACTACAATCGCCAGCGGCTGAAGGGGGATGGTGTAAATACAGCTGGAGCCCATGCAGGTAACGAAAGTACTGTTTGTGCCCATGGTCTCTAAAATGGTGATCTACCTTCAAGTGCTGACGATCTATAGCCCGTTGTTATATTGTATTGTCGACGTCCCAAATACTTGATGTACCCTGGCGCTGTGCAAGTTCTGTTTTGCTATAATCAAGCGGGGTGGGGGGAGTCATATAGTGTTCGAACTGGAAATCTTTGCTTTTTGGTGGCTATCTTGGACGCCATCTTTGTTTTTTCGGAAAATGGGCCCAAAACATCGGGCACACCCCAAAAATATGTTTTACCATGATATTCCCCAGCACTTTGCAAAGTTTCATGCTTTAGTCCGCCTAGTACCTATTTTCACCCCCTGCCAATGCACTAAATGTGTTTTGTGGTTGTTCTGTTGATTCATAGGGTGTTGATGTGGTAGCTGAATTGACTTGCGACGTCCCGCTGCGAGGTACTGGAGTCTGACATCCTCACGACTTGCCATCTGTCATTCCTACTTGGTCCCTAGTATGGTGGCCTCACTTTAGTTTCTAGCGATCTCTTGCCCACTTTTATATTGTGTTTGTAAATGAATAGCTTAATATGTTGTTTTTCTCAAACTAGTTTTAATAATCTATGTGATATTCTAGTAGTTACACTGTCCTTCGATGACAGCCTTTTATGAAGAATTCTAACATTTATTTTTAATTAATGAATTTCTGTCGTCACAATATGGCTGAAATATTGGCTGATGTGAGGTAACATTTTAACTCACTCACTCATTTCTACTTAATGATGGTTAAATGTGAGCGAAACGATCAATCTACAGAAGATTGCTTACAATAGTAATGATATCGGATTGGATATGTGGCCTTTTAAAAGAGCAAATTCTCCAGAGTATTTGTTCCTTCTCGCAACAATCATGCAAAACTAGCAATATATGGATGGGTGATAACGATTTTTTATCCTTTTTTCCCTTTGTCCATCCAAAATTCCATATATGTTTTTAACTGAAAGATTTCACAAGAACTTTTGCCACTGAGCCTACATGTAACAAATTAACCAATGCTCAAATACTAATACTACAAACGTTTGGATATTTAGACCTGTTTAGAATATTTGGCAGTATGATAACTCCTATATTATGCTATGGTGCAGAAATATGAACATATCGGAGACTTAACAAGAGCACTAATAACAACATAGTTCTGATTGAGTCTGACAGCACCCCACTGCTGTATTACTACATTTGTAGAGCAGTCAGCTACTGGTGTTTGTGGGGAGATGTCATGGGCTAGTAACATCACGGCTCTACTCTTTCAATATGGCTTTGGCTTTGTGTAGATAAGCCAGAAGATTGGAGATACAAAAACATGATATGTTTAAACAGAGATTACAAGACTGTCTCACTCAGAACTGACACTTATCTCTCACAGAAAACTTCTAAATTCGGTATTGCTCCCAGTACAAGTCACTACTAAATACTGAAAAATATCTGCTTTCACCTGAAATACCATTATACTACACAATAGCCATTGCAAGATTTAGATGCAACAACTTTAAATTAGCCGTAGAAAGTGGACAACATTCCAATACCCCACGTAAAGAAAGACTGGGCACCTATTTTCATTTTAATAATATATCTCTCATTGAGGATGAATATCACGTAAGGATGGTTTGTGACAAGTACAGTCAAGAACAACAACTTGCTTCTCTGATAACAACTGCTATCCACCGACTTTCAACAAGTTCTTAAACCTGATGTCTTCGGAAAACATAAATACGTTTAAACAAATCAGAAAATATCTCAGTAAAGTTTTAAAGCTACGAAATTAATTCTGCATTATTACTATTCTTTAATGCAATCGCTAGTTTGCATGCATAAATCTGTACCCAAATTCCTGTGTATGTTGTATGGGCCAGGGGCCTTAAACAGTAAAAAATACTGCCTTTCTGTTTGTCTGTGTGTCATAATCTGAAACATATAATTGCCAGCTGTAAATTGGTTGTCGGCCAGCTTTGTGGAACAAATTACCCTTCTCTCTTCGATCGGTAGAGATTATCAAATCCAGATTAAAAACTCATTTGTTCAGCATTGCATACGGAGATCAGCAGCGCGCCTGAGCGCAAAATAAATGTATATAAACGTAATGTAATGTAATGTAATGTAAATGTTAAGCTCAAATCATATCGAGCATTCCGATTGCGAGTGGGGACTACTATACAGAACAGGTCCCCGGTTCCAGTGAGTGTTCCTGGGAACGGAACTAATAAAACCGATCACCTGGAAACATATGACGGTTGTTAGATTCAGTTGCATGTTAATTGCATGTCAGTGTACACGGAAGCAAGAAACGATGGTCATACCTTGTGCAGATAACTGGTTATGGATTGTAGTATTATATCCTTTATGATTCAATGAAATACAGACAGTGGTATCGTTTGATTGTAGCAGGTTCTGGAGTAAGTCAATATTCACTCACATATGTTTCAATACAATGCATTTCATTTCATTGCATTGCATTGCATTGATATAAGACTGCGACGAACACCGGAAATGGATTTGACACTTGTGTAGAGTGGAACATATGCATTTGGTCAGACGTGCAAGCGCTTTAACGTTAAGGCTAATTTCATGGCTAGACAGCCATCCCTTCCGTCACATAGTAATTAGCACATCACCCTTGGACGCATGCTCAATACCATGACTTATTCAGGCTATCATCGAATGCCTGGTGCCTGAAGTCTTGTGAGGTTAGTTATTTACTTTATTTAGCGTCGCACGCACAGCTAAGGTATTTCGACGACGGGGAAGTACACTTATTAAGAAATGAGGGGGAACAAAAATTTGAAATCTTGAAAGAATTATGTTACTACCAAAACAAAAATAGAAACGGAGTATTAAGGGAAATTTAAATTGTGAGGGGTATACAGTCAGGTTTTATTCTAAAGGGAGGTAAAATACCATTATCTATCCGTATCATCTGTGATTAACCGACAGTTCATGAAGTTAATCTTCCACTCTCAAGCGATTTTGAATACGTTATCTAAGTTATAACTAAACACTGGTGGAATGAAAGCCGTGTCAGAGCAATTTGGAAGGTTAATTACACACACGCTATGCCATTTCATATACTCGAAAAGGATTACCTATGTCACTTTATGCATAGACAAAGACAAGCACAAACATCCTAATTCCCCCGGGTGCTTTTCCTGTCTCACGAACCTCCTTGTGTTTCGGTTTCTGTCCTTCGAAAGGGGTACGTGTTTTTGTAGTCACGTTTGGAGTAATGGTTGTATTAAATGACAAGTAACATATTTTCATACTTCAAGCAAGACGCTAATATTTTAGTGAATCAAGCACGTCGACTGGCTTTCAAAATGTAAACCATTCCAAATATCGCTGTAATCCCTTATCACGGTGTAGTAGAAGACATATCGATTATGTTTTATACCAAGCTTTCTAAGATTAACGGGCAGGGTGGCACCTTGCTTGGTGTTGCCTGATGTGTTTTTATACAACTGTTACATGCAGGTATATATCTGAGTGATAACAGCTGCGAGTGACAACAGTTAGTTAGAGGAGTTTGTGAAATTATTGTTCTATTGATTTGATTTATGTGACCTACATAAAGTTCTCTGTGTAGTTGCTAAATGTTGAAAAGGGGCGCCACGTTCTATTAAAGTTAGATAAGCTATCCCCGAATAGTGAAAATTCATGTCAGGTGTAAGATGTGTCTTTGAATATCATGACACTATGATGGCGGAAGGGTTTTTGTATAAATTATCAGGTAAAAATACAGTGCTCGTCATAGCTGCTATTTCGGAAGGCACGCTCCTACCTGGTCTTACATGTATTGGAATGTACCTTAACCTAACAATTTAAATGGGGTTTTTTATCATTACGATCCGATGGGTTTTGAATATTGAAATATTCAAGAAAGGGATCGGGAAATATAAAAGTTAATACCAAGTATCAAAAGACGACAAACGTCGTATGCAAATAGACCTGACAAGACCCGTTCTATATCAAAGAGAAACACCTCAAAGAACAGTCGATTGCACGCTTTCGACTCTATCATGAGCATGGCTACACAGATATGTTGGTAATGATACTAAGTGTTCGCCAAAGAGTGAGTGTATCGTGCTCCAACGATCACACTCATCATAAATACATGCAAAGGCTAGTCAAAGGTTCACCTGAATAAAATCGGGAACGTATCATTTGTATCAATCAAGTTGCAACATCTTCCACATATCTACCATTAAGGCTATACTGAAGCGTTGTAAACTTGATTACACAACGTCTGGTTGGCGTTCTGGGTAAAAGGAGCATGCTGCCTCAGGAGTTGTGAAATGAAAACAGCAAAGACTGGACTGGAACGATGAAAAGGGAAAGAAGTACAGAATTTCAAATATTGTTACCTGAGTACGTTTTCTCATAACACTGAATTTTTCTTTCAACATTTGAACGTTTGACTATATAGAGTACAATTATGATCAGATCATATTGGAGACATGCACTTATATGCAATGTAAAGCTGTCGACATACAGTCTATATCCTTGCCATATTGTACATCTGGAGATAACAATGTCGAATCAGACCATGAGGTCTCTTGTAGTTTTTTCAGTGGTCATATAGCATGAACAGAATAAGAATGCGATTATTGAATAAAATGATGTTTAATCAAACGCAACAATGTATAGCATACGAATCAAGTGACTACAAAAAGCAATGACTTTTCTGTACAGCAATATTGACTAATAATATGGTGTAATACTGTCTATATGTAATCTATACACACACTAAAGCACATTATTCATTACGTGGTATTAGGGTTTCCTTCATTTTCAACGATTCATACATTGTGTCTTATGGAAGAATATATCACGTTGTATTGCCTCACAGGCTTCCCCAATATCAGTTCTGTTATGCGTCATCCCAGTATCGTTCTTCACCACGCATTATGTAATCGTTTAGTTTTGATTTCTGATTACATTGCTATATATCTACTGAAATTATTAACTACGCCATGTAGAAAAATACACTCGAATAGTTTCAATCTACAGTGGTCTGATATATCAAAATAAACTACAAAAAACACATTTGTTACAGGAAAACAAAGACCACGAGATATGATTGGTTATTTCATTATGGTGATGGCAATATGTTTGCGACCGTTAGTTTCAGCTTCTAGTGAAAGACCCATAGTAAGTTTCATAAGTGCCAACAGGTGCTTGAGCTGTTAGTGTCACGTGAATCTCTGATGTGATGCCAGGGACGTTGACTGTGACGTCATTGTGACGTGGAGTATACAGATGCATGTAGTCGCTGTAGCCCTTGTTGGAGCCGACGCTGATGGTGTAGGTCAGGTGGTCTCTTCTGGCATAAAACACATCGCCATAGAAAACCCTCACACTGTCAGACCTCCATTGAACTAACGCTTTTCTTCCTGCGTATGTAAACATAATATAGCATTAATCAGTTGGTAAATAGGCATCAACTCACTGATTATTTATCGTTACTTTAGATCCCAGAGTTAATGTTTGCTATCATATTCTACCAAGCTTATATACACCGGGAAAACATCATGTACAGAAAACGACGATCAGCACACGACATCTATCTATATTCGATCATGTCAGTAACGTTACTATGTGCCTAATCGACTCTCGGTTGAGTTAGTTAATGCTAGTTTTGGTCGATATGCCTAAGGTAAACAGATCAGCCTAATGATCCTACTACTCCTTCGGCAGATCATACAGTGAAAGAACTCAACGTCTTCACAAGATGGTTCTTAGGACAAGGACGGACTAAGGCAAACCACAATGTATATTGTGTACCATGGGAATTATATTCTGATTATTAATGTTGTATGGCATTTCTTCAGACAAGAGGGGATAACATTTTACATTGTATGTACAAGTAAATTCAATAATATGAATCTATCACGTGGCAAGACGGCAACACTCCTCACGACAGTCTCACTGTACCTGTTAGTACTGGCGCTGTGCTGTCTACTGTGACAGATGCTGATACTGCTTCACTGACTTGCTGCCTCATGTTTACTGCACGAACCACGCCTGTGTATCTTTCCCCGTCCTTCAGGCGCACACCTGACATTTCACAGTATCTCAGGGTACTGTTCATCCATACTTCGATGTCTGTTACTCGACACTGGTAGTGACTGACGGTGTCCTGGTCTGGCCAAGTCCACTGAAATGCGAGAGACGACATGATAGACTGGGGGGCGTGTTTCCCATGCTGGCTGTACCTGTTCTGCACCACAAAGTCTACCACACTACCAGCAGCGGATGGTGGCCTGAAGAGAATTTGTAGCTCGTTTGATGAGACGAGAGTGTCCAGTTCCACGTTGTTAGTGCACTGTATAGTCATGTAGAGCCTGACCCCATGGGATGGGTGTGGGACCGTTATCTGACATGATGTACCGCTCTCGGAGGTAACCCAGCTATGGAGATCAGATGACAGCCTCATGTGACCTATAAACATAAATAACATATTTTAACAATACGTTCCAGGGGTAAATATAAGTAAGAGAAAATCAGAAACATCATGGATTATGATAACACAGTGTCATTTAGAAAGTGGTCAAATGTAACATAGGTTATATTTGGGATTACACTTTCTTAGTAAAGTACAGATTCTAGTACTTTTGTTGGGTTGAGTCCCATCCGGGATTCGAACCCACACCCTCAGAGTCAGGCACCTAATGGCCAGCACACAAACAAACTCAGCCGCCTAACCCGCTAAGCCACCGCGACTTCCACAAATATGGATGGGACTCAACCCAACAAAAATACTAGAATCTGTACTTTACTAAGAAAGTGTAATCGCAAATATAACATATGTTACACCATGGATAATGGTAACATGGGTATGTAGATCGTTGGTATATATTACAACAAACACTTACCAAGAGCACACCAGCATGTAGAGATTTCCGATTCCTCGTCTTCAACTGACCAGGTTCCAGATGCGTACTATATTTGAGAAGGTTTGCTACCAGAATAAACCAGGTAGGCTTTTACATCTGATATTGTGGGTGGAGTGTGGTCGAGTACAATCGGTTCAGAAAGATAATGCGTCTTCAGTCCAGCACCATTCTCAGCGATGACTGTTGTGTAAACTGGCGTCCCATGGGGGACAGTCACCTCCACCAACTGGTGAAAGCCAGCTTCTGCATGGCGAAGAGGCTGAAGCTGAAACCCTCCTGGTGTTGTACCAGCTCCAATCTGTATGTTCATTAAGCCACTTTCTGGGTCCATCATCCTGGTGCAGATACCTAGTAGTGAGGGCGTCAGTTGTCGTGCTGTTATAGCATCTGATCCCTGTGTTCTCTGTCTGTCTATGCATTCCTCTATTTCTATATCTGCATCCTGGAACGATTCTTTACTCTGAATTGTGACTTCTAAAAGAGCTGCGACTAACACAGTTTCTGTATCAAGTGTAAACTGGTATTCCGCACAGTGCAATGTATGGTTGTATCTCAGGACAAATGGGATCTGGATGTGGATGCCACCCACTGCAAACTCAGCCTCTTCATGATCCAGATGATCCCGCTGAATGCAAACCTTCACACGATAATGTGACCCGGTTTGTCGAGGTAAATCAACCTTGAATACATTCAAGGAACCAGATCCAACATCAGTTTTCTCATATGTCATGTTGGTGATGGAGATATTTGTGAAGTTCTTACACACAAATCCATATGGAGGGGTAACATCAACTAACACGGGGAGGGATGTCACTTCGTCACTGAGATGTCCTGCAAAGTCCTCTGCCACTACAGAAGCTGTGTAATATTGTCCATGTTCTAGGTTCAAGTCATCAAAGAAAACTGAGTTCCTGAGTGTCACCGTGGTGTTGGTAACAGTATGTGATGAGTTGTCTTCCCTCAGGTAAACACGATATTGCTTCACACTAGAGTGATGATCCTGGAATCCATGCCATGAGACACCGAAGGATGAGTTATCAGACTGAGTGAATCTACTTTGATGATGTTCAGTGTTGAACACATTTCCACCAACTGGAATGTCTGCATCTATCACAAAGCCATCTGAGATGACAGTAGCAGACATGTTCAAGGTGTTGATGGCACGAATGCCAACATAATACTTGGTACCATGAGTCATATTTACCACTGGTAGGGATATGTTTGTAGTCAGTCCTGCAGTCTGATATGGCAAGAGGTCTGAACCTGGAAAAAATATCATATTATTTTATCATGCTGTGACATGGACAAAAAATATGAGCATGTGAATTTACTCCCAATATTTAATATCCAACACGAACATATCTATATCAATCAAATATAGATATAAATATATGAATCATATGTAGAGATGATTCACTTACCATATTTTGTAACACCAGCCCAGACTATGTATTCCTCAATGCTTGTCTGTGTTTCCTGGAACAATCCTTGCCAACAGGCACTTATGTCAGTGTGGTTGCTGTTGAAGACGTCAAAGTCTCGACTGCATGTTGAATCTGAATCTTTCAGTGATCTACCTCTTCTCACAGAAGGTGGTGTATGGTCGACTCTTATACTCGGGGATGTGAAGACTCTGTATTCAGAATCTGAGGACCAGGCTCTGATGTAGATTACATAGTCGTCTCCGTGTTCTAGGGCTCGGCCATATGGCAGACAGTGGACTATCTCAGTCCTCCTTCCTACATCATACCAGAAACTTTCCTCATTAGTTCTAAATATTCCAGTCCCAAAAGGCTCGTTAAGCAACCCCATGCTCCACTCATATCGTTGAATATCGTATGTTGTATCCATCTCCCAATACCCGGCAATACAAGACAGAGAAGATGTAATGTACAGGCCAGACTGGTTATGGGCTCTTGGATATATTTGGACATCCACAAGCCTGTGTGAGGTGACATTTGACATATCACGACAGGTAACGGGTGTGGAAGGTGGATTACACTTCCGCCCAACCACTGCACATGTACAGTCATCAGTACAGTAGTGAGTGTCACAGGAGTGACGCTGTAGTTCCAGTGTTCCCTCACGTCTCCTCTTGTGATCTGTTGCTACAACTGAGACGGTAACTTTACCAACAGGACTCAGAAGATGTGCATCATTCTCAGCCCAAATAGATAAAATGATTTCTCCTCCACCAAGTGTCTGTGTTAGTTGGATTGTGCTTGACTGATCCTTCACAGATGGGTCATGATTGACTGTAACCGTACCATTTGTTAGTTCGCCACCTTCATACGACGTTCCAACATTAAGCTGATAACAGGAAATGTTTGATTCTGCATCTGAAAAACCATACCAGGTAAGATTGACAAATGTTACTTCAGATCCATTGACACTGCTAGTTTGCCACGTTAGTGGTGGCTTAAAGCCTCCCACTATCGGAGATGTAGAATCAATCAGAATGTTGCTGCTGTGTGACGTTGTACACAAGCCTGCACGGTTGCAGGATGTCACCGACAGTTGGTATTTGTCTCCATTCCTAAGTCGCTGTTCCTTCGGCAGAATCAGTAAGTACGAGTTCTGTGGTCCTAAGGTAATCTGTTCTACTGCTACTGCTGACTCGTGGTGAGTTTTAAAGCTAAGTATGTGCTCATGTATTGGACTCCCATTATCAACAAACTTCCACCGTGAATACAGGACACTGTTATCCCACTGTATGGTGATGTTTTCGGGACCATCTGGTATTGTTGATATGAACACTGGTCTATCGATGACTACAGGTGCAGTGTCATCAACTTCAAAACTGGGGGAGACAGCTTCGACAAACAGACCTACAGGGTTGTATGCTCTTACTGTCACAAACAGATGAACAGAGAGTGGTAGGTGCAGCCCACTTGCCAAATAAGAATCGGAGAGGGCAGTGTTGGTGAAATTCATTATGTCACAAGAACCCGATCTATGTCCAATACAGCACTCAAAATGGTGGATTCCTGTCTCAGCATCCTCGAAACCAACCCATTTACTGTGGACATATGATCTGCAATGGACGAATGGCATTGAAGTATAAATGTATATAAAGTTCATAAACATTGTAAGTAGTTAACATTGGCGAAACGTATGCCACTCATAATTGCTATTGTGTATAAACCGCATATTTATGTTAATAAATATAGTTCAACAATGGACAGTCTTTATATTATTTGCAAATGTCAAAAAACACAAAATAAACTAAAATGTTTCAGAAATCAGTCACCTGTGACCGTGGTATTTGTTATGAGTGTCAGTGTGACCAACAGTAACAACACCAGCTGCAGGAGCAGATCCGTCCATAACGACACCATCTGAAGATGTGGTGACACAGAGCCCTGCATTGTTACACGCCTCAACTGTACTGTAATACTTCACTCCAGGGATGAAGGCATCTGTCCAGTTATGATCTGAAACATGTTCACACACATTAGAGATTTCATGTGTAGGTAGCCAAGTTATGAAAGCTTTCACTCATCACACGGTAAGCCTGGTTTCGATTCCCCAAAAGGGTACAGTGAGTGAAGCCAATGACTGGTGCTCCCGTTGACAGTTTGCTATAATATTGCAAAACTAAAGTTTTGTGGATGTCCTCCGTTAACATTTAAATTGCTCCATAGTTACTTGTCTGAAGTCCAACAGACAGGAGAGGCTTGACGTCCAAAACGCCTGGTAAAGTCCCAAGTCCTATTCTGTAGCCTTGTATCCCAGAGTGAGGGTCATGAAACCCAGTCCAATGGCTGCCTAACTCAGTTGTGCTTTTTTGATAGTCCACCTCATCCTTAGGTAAAAGACAAGTGATAAGTTTGTTAGAATTATATAGTTTGCATAAACCAATGTGGATTTAAAGACCTGCCATCCAGGAAGAACCACCAAGCACCAAACCCAAGGACATAAATACAAATGTAACAAAAAGCAAAATATAATTATATTGAACAACCACGTTTAGGTGACGCTAAATCTCCATCAATGAAGGTAAAGTACTCAAACAACAAGTAAAATGCATGCCGAAAGCACCTCGTTAATTGTCAGTGGAGATGGGTTATAATTTAATATAAATGACAGTATACAGACTAAAACGACCCTCACCTTTCTTCCAATATAACCATCTCGAACAATACCAGCATATGGCTGGGAGTTGTCAATGGTGAATGACTTGGACATGCACAGAGACCGAAGCTGGGCGTTGTTGGTGGCCTAGAATTCAAAGAGTGAGGAACATATATGTAATTGTGTAACAAGAAGCAAATACAACAATTATTGCTTATTTAATTCTTCCTAGTGTTTACCTGAATTCTGATTTCATAGGCATGCCCTTCAATAAATGTATCATTAATGTCAATAATTGTAGATTTGGTTCTTGTTCCAAAACGTAGAGGTGGCACTTCTGTGTTGACGGATGTGAAAATATTCAGATGGTAGGACTCGATGCCACT
Organism: Haliotis rubra; assembly: GCF_003918875.1. Lineage (NCBI taxonomy): Eukaryota > Metazoa > Mollusca > Gastropoda > Lepetellida > Haliotidae > Haliotis > Haliotis rubra. The sequence continues at coordinate 263,764 of NW_025765000.1, read as the reverse complement.
TTCGGGGTCGAGGATATCTCTCCAGTTGATGTGAAGTGTCTTTGTCCTCAAAACCTTCTTGTGCGGGTACAGCCCTTCAACCTGAATCTCACCGCAGACAGGTGGGGTAAGATCGCCTACTACTTCAGGAGAAATACTCTCTGTCGTATGACCAACATGATCTTCAGCTGAAAAATATCAAACTGGTTGAAGCAATTTTCTATATACACAAGTAAAAACAATGTTCCTTTCAAATGCCACTGATTAGAAAAGGTTATGTGTTACCATCACCAAGCTGACTTTTAATATCCTTTTACTATTGGCTTGTTTTCCCTAAGATGTGTCATCATCACAATTTTATATTCAGTCAATAACACATGTTCATGATATAGTTGGATTTAACTCATGTGATTATGAACATGATTTTGCTGAGTTTGTTTCCTTCAGTTGAATCACCTTTGATTGCGACATAGTACACTTCTCCAGTCTTGATGGAAAGCCCCTCAGCTTGAAACGATGTACGTTCGCCAATCTTTGTCCATGCCATGACATTTTGACCACGAGGATAGTTCCCTTCAAACAAAAGGATGAAATGTAAAGTACAAGAGAAAATATGTGTAGAACTTTGCTATATCATTTGTTACATTCTCTCTACTCTGTATGTTCAAAACAGCTTCATACCGATAGCAATGGAGTATGACTTGATTGCGTGGGCATATGCAACTCCATGTGGCAGCTTGTCAGAGAACCCGGACCAGGTAATGACCATCCTTGAGGGATCGGTGATGTAGCCAGGCACTGCGTTAGTAACACTAACGGAACCTCCAACAGGGGGACTCTTGTCCACCACAAATCCATTTCCACAAATGGTGAAATACCTTTTTGCATTTTCACTGACATTGGCACATATGTAATAAGATTCGGAATCGTCAAAGTCAATCCTACCAAACCTGACAAATCCAGTTTGTGTAAATTTCCATGCCAAACAAGATATATCCGAATCACAGTCATACACTGGGACCTGTTGAATTCCTCTCATGATGAACCATGTGACGTTGCGGCAAGCTGTATTGGTGATGACAGAACACACTCTGCTGCGGCTGTTGATGAAGTCAACATCCAGCTCATGTAGCAGCTTTAGCCTTGTGCCAAGTCGTTCACTGTGGAGAATGTCTTCAATATTGGCCAGTCGCCGATCATCTGCAGGCAGTTCAAATAGTGCATGCTCACTATACGACGTAGCGTATGGGTTCAATGTCAGTTCAGCACATTTAGAACCAAACTGCCCAGATGGACAGAAGACTCGTACACACGTGAACAGTTTTTGATAAGAGTGGATCGGTAGCTTCAAGCATCTGGAGGTCTGAAATCAGAACGAATACCTATTCAACTGTTCAATAAAACAATTTGCTTTCCTAAGGAAATAGGACTTACGATATATTTCACACAATCATAGAATATGAAGTTATGTCAAGTGGTTCACTGATATATCGATATGGCTGTAATACTGCCGATATGACTTTAAATCTTAACTCGCTCACTCATTGATATACATCGTACACTATTTTGATAGTAACTATATTTAATAATAGTTATATCTTACTGATATCATCAAACGCATCATCAACATTTTTTTCACCTTGACATTGCAAGAGCCAGGATGTTCTTGCATCCATGTTGTCACTGGGCTGATATCTGATTCGGACTTGACGATTGCCCATTGAATGATGTAGCTCCCAGATATATTTAAGGACTCTCCGCAGTCAATACTTCCTACTTCAACAGATATGTTTGTACAGTCTCCAGTTTCATCTTGTATGACAGAAACGATATTCCCAATCTCTGGAATTCTAGATATTATCACGCCATCAGACAACTGTCCTGCGATACAGGTGTGTCCATAGCAAGGCGATACAGAAGCCCAATAATGGTGTCCTGTTTTTAAATTTAGATTTTCGAAACAATGTCCTGTGCTTCTTCCTGCTGTAACCGTTGTCTCGCTGATGATTCTGACACATGCTTCCGAAGATTCGTTGTTACATGTCCTTTCCAGTAACCTGAGATGGTAATTGGTGGCAAAATGCGTGTGTTCACTATTGCCCTCCCAGTGTAATTTGTAGGATGTCGTTGGAACCTGATAGTCAACATCTTGAACACACCTGTACACTTCAATGTTGTAACTACTTCCTTTTGCGAACCTTAACAAAAAAATTGGATTTGTTGTAAGAGGCAAAAACTCTACATGATAAGTTGAATTATCTACCATGTTGCTTCCAGTGGTGAATACATCATCTGACAGAAATGAGAAGCCGTCAAATGTTGTGATGTTTCTGACTACAGCACTGTAGTGCTGCCCAAGATGTAGTGGATTGTCAAATGTAACGTTAACGCTCATACTGTGAGAAAAGTTATGTAAATCAAGAAAGTTAACCAGCCTTTCATCATTTAGTTCACATGTAGGGCCATCATAGACAGAGATGGAATGAGAAACATCTGCCACAATCATAAATCCATCTGATGACGAAACAGTCTCTCCACCCGAACATTTCGCCCGAATAGATGTAAAGTACTTGACAAACGTCGAGAAAGTGGGTGACTTGATGCAAGCTGTTTGTATATCCGTCCCAGTGACACCAGTAAACGTTGCCACGTCATCCATACCCGCTGCTGACCCGATGCCTATCTCAAAAGTGACGTTTCTGTGATGTTTGAATCCAGACCAGTGAGCACAAGCTGAATACTGCTTGTGGAAGTCCACGTCTGTCAAGGAGTTGGCATATGAAGGATCTACATCCACGACCAGAGCTGGACCAGGAGGGAATAGTGACGGAAGACGGATTGACTCTGTTCTCACAGTAGTGAAGTGGCCTGCTGAATTGTAGACATACAACTCAAAGAGGCATCGTTTTCCAAGTTCTGAGTCCTGACGCTGCAGAAGGACCATTGGGTACTGGATGCAGCCAGCATGTCCCTCAGCTTTACACACCTCACTTGCCCCAGAAGGAGTCTGCAGTATTGGTGTAACATAGTTCTCGTCCATTACTGTAACACATCATACAACAACTTCAACTAGTTATCAACTATACAGCATAGCATGGGTGCTTACAGGGGAAAATACGGCAGATATTAATGTTTTCTTCTTTGATTGGCATTCTAGAAGTTGGGTAGATGAAGAATGAGGACTATTTTATGGATATACAACTTCTTTAATGTATTATAGGCGACGTTTCGACATAGATTCTAATGTCGTTGTCAAGCAAGTGGTACTTGGGAAGTAACGTGGGTAATATATATATACATGAGATGGTTGTACAATGGATGAGGGATGAGGCGAAAATGAGTTGTTCATCCTCATCCATTGTACAAATATCTCATGTATATATATCACCCATATTACTTCCCATGTACCACTTGCTTGACAACGACATTAGATTGTATGTCGAAACATGTCCATGAATTAAAACGAAGTACGTTTATCCGTGACACATTTTCAGCTATTTTAAACATTTGAGTGCAGATTGCAAAAGTCATTACTATCAGTGGCATAAAGATGCCATTAAAACTCACCTTGACTTATCAAAGTACTTATATATTTTCATCAGATGCTGTAAACATGGCCTACAGATCTAGTACATATACTGCCTTTCAGTTCAGATGATCTAAATGTGTGTTTTGTTTTCAATAATTATTTTGGATAAGTCTACATCACGCTTCAGTCACACCTAAATTGCACATTTCTGCCCAGTGTTTTCAAAATTGAAACAAATGGGCATATATATATTGTGTTGTTGAAGGTCACACTTAAGTTTTAGGTGCATGCCTCCGGAAGGTGTCAGATTAAAGGCAACGCTAATATACAGATAACATAGTACTAACAAAGGTATTATTATGTCAATGCATCAGGCATAACAGAAATTATGAAGGGAAAGGTATTTTTAAAAATTTCATTAAAAATATATACGTTCACCTTGCAACTGAGACTTACCCGCCCGGTATGTAACTGTGAACTGCTGATGTACTTCTTCAGGGTCTGAGAATGTGTGATTGGTCCAGGTGACTCTGATATGATCCCCAACTATCTCTGGAACTAGTGTCCCGTGAACGTCTGGGGGAGTGTCATCTATCATCACAGGCCCAAGGGTTGCCACTGACGAGACGCCAGCCTTGTTTTCTGTCTTGATGAATATGTAAAACTCCATCCTACTATCAAAACCAGTTTCATGACTGTGGAAACTTGTCTTCCCATGGGTAGGTTTATAGTTGGCTAGATCTGGCTTGTTATATGTCGACGCATCAAACCCAAACCCTACGAAGGAATCGCGAATTTGGCTTTCGATTTCAGTAAGACTCCAGTTCAGAACAACTTTGTGAAACGGCACATAAATGACAGTCTCATTCAGATATGGTAGATCCCTACACAGGCTATCAGCTGTCTCGTTGTCTATGTAACGTCCATATACTTTGGGAAAACGCAGATTCATGTCTGGGTTGTTAAGACATCTTTCCTGACACACCTGCACCATTGGAAGCCTAGCCATTGTCATATTAGAGTTAATTAGCCATGGTTGATCAAATATGCATTGGAGACTAGATAAAGCAGATGCCTGGTGGAGGGTAATGTTTTCTATGATTGGTGGGGAGAGATCAAATGTAATACCATCTGAGCAGGTAACATCAGAAGGCTCTAGAGCATTGTTGACAGCAGCAAGTGAAGTAAAGTATCTGCCTTCTTTAGGGAAAACTAGTGATAAACTTTCTGTTGTTGCTTTTCGAATGATGACATGGCTGGTGTTTACTTGCTTCAGTTCATCAATACTAAGGCATTTGTCTGCTAAGCCTACGATGTAGTATCGGATACCGCTCTCATGGTCAATAAAACCTCGCCAACTGATCAGTATATGCCCTTCACTGGTGTAATCTATGTCTGGACCATCAATGCTCCCTTCTTGAACGATGCCAACAACAGGAGGAGACTCATCAACCAGCACATCCAGGTGAGCAAAACTCTTTAGCATGGCCCCATTAGTTATGAAGAGGGTGAAGTAATACTCTCTGTTGTGTTGGCCCGTGTTAGTATTATTGGCTTTAAGAGAAGTCCTGCCTAGGTCCAGTGTATAATTCTGGAATTCACAGGGCCCAACAGATGGACAGTAACAATCTGGCCCTCGTGGACACCTAACCTGAAAACAAACAAATATTTCCTTAAACGTGAAACCTGTAGGGCATATACATTATAACGGATATGATGGATCTATTACGCATTGTGATGCCGGTGAATTTCGTTTACTAAAACCCTACACATCATTCCAGTACCAACTCTAGTTCACTTTTATTAATTAAAAAATGAATTTACCTTTTTTATATAAACACTTGCAATGTATTTGGCAGTAATGGGAATAGATGTATTTGAACATCGGATGATAGTTGTCCAATTAGTAAACGAATCAGTGTATCCTGGACTAACATTTCTCATGCGATTTTATATGCATTGAGAGTAATGTTCAGAGCTAGACAAAAATGATTGCCCATTTTTATTAACACATCTGATCTTCTTGCATGCATGGAATATCCAAATAAGGCGAGGTTCTTTTCATAATATAAATCAAACTCAAAATACGATTATCATAAATCCCAATATGAAATAAATAAATGTTACAACACTCCATTTGTTTCCAAATTCAACTGGGTATTACCTGAGCATCGAGTTTCCGGACAGGAAGTGCACCGTTTCCGAGATCTGAGGCCGCATCAGTTGTTCCAAGCGCCCACAAGACAGATGTGATCCCACTGTGGACATCCCAAGCTCGAAACTGAAGAACCATCGTGGAGAGATCTGTGTTGTTGTGAACATATACCTGACTCGTTCCATCTCTAACTAGCCAGGTATCAGCGATGTCAGCCACACTCCTGTCTATGTGCACAACTACAGACTCTACAATGGTGTTCATCATTATGTCCTGGGCTTCAATCCAGATTTCATATGATTCACCATCCGTTAGATTCAGACCAAGACTCAGAGATTGGTTGGTAAAATCTGGAACTGATTCCCATGACGTTATTGAACCATTGTTGAGACTCCATTTGTACTTGAAACTTGTGATGCCATTGATACTCACAGTACCGGTGACAGGTAAAATGCCCGTCACTTGATCATATACACCTGATATACCATTGCCTGTGTCTCGTTTCACTTGGCAAAAATAGTTATTCGTTATGTAATAATCATTATGATAACGTTCCTTCCAGTCTAACTGAATGTTCCCATGGTGAGTTTGCCAAGTATATGTAGTATCCTTTGACGCAGATATGACCCTCAATACTCGAGATGTCCTAACCTGAAGTTCAGATGAATTATCGTACAACAGAAAACGTCGTGCAAATCTGACATTTCCAGCAACATCGTGGACTTCCACATATGTAACATACATGGCAGGCTCTGATGGGAGTGAGACTGTGATGTTCACACTGTTTCCGGTCAGCTGGCTTGATTTGAACACATGGTTGCCATGGTCCACATCCAGCGTATCAGGGCCAAGGTGTTTCATACCATAAATATCCATCCTAAAATACTTCATTCCTGAGGCTTGTTCTGGATTTCCAGATTCAGGATAGGGATCTACCCAGCCTGACACACCAACAGTGATGTTAGGGTATTTAGTTGTTCTTGTGGATAGACGCATGGGGCTGTCAGAGGAACAAGGGAATCTTGAATCTCGTGTACAGTGAACTGGGGCAGCATTGTCGTATCTAAAGCAGATGATCTTGCTTTCGGGAAGCGGTGTAAATCTCTTGTTGCCAACGATGTCTCCTGTGAAGTTTTTGTAATCAAATGAACCCCCAGAAAAGACCTTAATTAGACCACATAACCTGAAAGTATAATTTCAAATGTGTTGTTTTTCATTTAAATGACACGTTTAATGATGATTATGTATCTGAGAACGTGTGATAGTATTTGTATATACGATAGATCTGCATCAGTTATCCAATAAGTGGACAGATGACAACAAAATGAATGAACATTAAACAATTATTTACCATTAGTGAATATCAACTTTAGTTACGCGGAGATGAACATACAGTTACACAAGTTACCATTCTCCATTTTGCAGGGAGGATGAACCAAGCAGTACTCTGTCACAGGACATAAGAGGTGAAGGTGTTAAAGACGACAGGGTCTTGTTGCAGTTGCCACCTCCCCTCAACGTGGTGGAAGATAAAATGTGTTGTCTACCTTCAACATGTAAAGATATTGATTGAGACACTCTCGCCTTCAGGGATCAAGAAGAAAATATCCTTTTTATCTTTTTGTCACCACCTAGTAATAGAACTTACTGAAAGTGATTCATAAAGAAATGGTTCATAAACTGCTTGGGTTATTTTTATATTGGATGCTCTCATGGGTCGTCATCAGTGATCAATTTAGTAGCGCAGAAATATATGGATATGATTGTATGGCATATATCACCTTTCCAAGACAGATACATAAACATAGTTCCCGAGGAAGAGAACATAAATATGGAAAGTGACTTAAATTATCCGGCACAGTGGGAGACCAGTGAGGGACAAATCTTTTCATTTGCTGGCTTGAAGACTTGTTTATCTATACTATAATCTACATTGGGATCTCAACACAATAATACAAAGATTAAAAGACTTTTTGTAGGTTAGTCAATCATCTGGAATCACCAGCAATCGATTTTTGGGTCGGCACACTGTCTCTGCATTTTACGGATGGCTATTTCTTGAGGCATATATATTATACAGTTGTAAACAAATTATCTTGAAAGCCATAACATAATATATTTTATTTCATTCAAGATGGCAAATCACAATAGCTATTCAGGACCCATTTGACATATATGTGATGCTAATATAGATCATGAACGCCTTTTTCAGTCAAATAGGGTTAAGTGACGTTATATGTACCCTCCATTGATAGATAGAGGGTCACGGATTTTTAAAGTTTATGATCCTGACGAGACAACAAAATCAAAATCAAATTCGAACTGATTATGTTTCAGGGTTTGATGCACCAGACCCGTTCTCAAGCAACATGCAAGAATCACTTCACACTTTCCTTCCGCAACCAACAATCACCCTGTTTTAACCGTTCAAAAAGGTGTTTAATACATCTCACTCCCTCGGGGCGGTGTTAAGGCGTTCGCCCGTCACGCTGGAGACCCGGGTTAGATTCCGCACATGGGTACAATATATGAAGCCTATTTCTGGTGTCCCCCGCCGTGATAATTCTGCTATATTGCTAAAAGCTGAAAACTAAACTCACTCTCACTCACTCACTCACTCAATATTGATCGGATGCAATAGTCCATTCTACCTGTGAGATCTGTTCTTGTAACTCTCAGGTTACTGTCCACGACGCCGATATAGGTTCTGCTGATGTATACAGGCGGAGTTGATAATACCTTTTTATGAAACTCAGCTGTTATTCTGAAAGACATTGACTCAGGTTGTATGTTGATATATACGTCTCTCTGTGAATAACAGTCTGTGGTGTTGCCAATACTGGTACTGTTCCTGACCTCATGTCTGTGGTCTTCTATTCCAACGTTGCAAGTGAGCAAATCCGCCTTTGTGGTAACTAGAACATAAGATATTTGAGTGTTTGTGTGGATACAGGCAAACATATGCATAATGCAGTTTAAGCGACTATTATTGAAATCACACGAGGAGTGGTAAGGCAATGAATGAAAGCAGCACCCAAATTGCGAGCTAGAGGAATGCTTTTGAAATGCAGTCCAGTTGATCGCTAGTCACCAAATTCAATAATTACAACTTTAAGATTATTGATATATCAAAGGCAAACCATGGACCAACATCGTGATACACGTCTCTCCATCTACTGCGGACGGGGTCCCACTGTGATGAGTTCTTAAATTTTGAAACACTCACTGTCACAGGTGGAGTTCCCTGACTTCCTGAATCCACTTTCACACGAGCAGGATGTCATCAGACCACTGGAACAGCTGCCAGGCCAGCACCACCTGTTGTCCACGTATGAGCAAGTCACTGGAATATACATAGAGTGGTATTGTGTATTGGGTGAATATCAATTATGTTACACATAAATCTTGGGATATGAGGATCAGATGCAGTTCACGTTCATAATGATTTCTGTTGATTGATTTATATGTAATACATCCAATTGGATTGACATAAAAGGTCCACTACAAACGTATAACCTTGCTGCAACACTAGAATGTAATGATATCGAATTATATTCGACAAACAACGTCTAGCTTACAGTTTCATTATCCTTAGGAACTGATGCATATGTAAAGATTTTGTGAAATTCAGTACTCGAGACTCCATGTGAGTTGAAGTCAATCATTATCAAACAATTTATTGGTGATCTTGATTTGTAGGGTTATGCACATTTTAACAACTTTTAGGTAGCTCTAATGAATACACTCACGGTCACACCTCTCCTTGTCTAGACTCAACCACTGCAGGGACATTTCAACTGTACTTCCCATATCCCGACAAGAAGCTGGAATGCAAAATGATTCTGTCAGATAGTTACTTCATCAACGAAGTTACATTAACAAATGTGTATCAAAACGGTACGTAAATGATGTGGTCTCATGTACCTTCTCCGGAAGTCAACCATTATACACTACTTCAAACCCCTTCGAGGAGCTACCCACTATTTCATCTGAGTTATCAAAATGTATTGTACCAAATTTAAGGGGAGTTAACTCTTTCCTCTCATCTCACATTACATCTCAAGTCACAAGAAGACAAGCAATCGTGTGGAGATCATTCATACCCTGGACACTCTGCGTATCTCTTATACGTTAAAGTTGGGCATTCCCGTAATTATTACAAAGTTGTCTTTTTCTGCCAACATCAGTGGTGTGCACGCACAGTACTTGGCAAAGCTGCAGTAATTTCCTGACTACAAAAAGGACATTTTACTTCAACGTTTTAATAATGGATCCAGCACTTGTCCAGGTATTGTCATCAAGTCACGTTTACAGTGATGATAGACACATCCCCATAACATGACGGACCCTGCACCAAAGGCAACATTTGGTTGAATATTTCTTACTGCCAATGCTCAATTTCGTTACCTCAAAAAGCGTCCATCAGTTGCAAAAATATTGTCCCTCTGATGGGGTACAGTAAGTCCATCTCATTCAAGGTATATTTTATCTACCACTAGTTTTAAACGTAGAATATTTGTCATTTTAACTTGGCTACAATTCCTCAATATTTCCAGCGACTGAAGAGATGGTGTAAATCCAGCTAGGGTCCATGCAGGTAGCAAAAGTATTATACGTCCCCATGCATGCCCCCTCGTATGGTGATCTACCATCAGTTGTTGGCGAGCTAATGCCAATTTTGATATTGTATTGTTCTGTGGAAATATTGTTTTATGGCTACATGCTAGTTTACATCTGTGATAATCTAGATATTGTACTGTCCTTCGTTGACGGATTTTTATATTGCCTAAGTTTAGTTTTAATACACAACACCCATAGTCACGATATGGCTGAAATATTTCGGGTGTGACTTTAAATTTAACTCACTCACTCACTCCATCACGAAGAAAGAATCGGTTCAATCAGACCAATGTATTCTTCGCCATGTCATCAGATTTCAGCTTTGCCGTTATAAACAACCCGTGAAGGTCCGGGTGAGAATTGGCCTTCAGCAATCCATGCTTGTCTTGAGAGGCGACAAACGGGATCGGGTGGTCAGGCTAGTTGACATGGTTGACACATGTCATCGTACCCAAGTTGCGTAGATCATGATGTTGATCACTGGATTGTCTGGTCATGACTCCATTATTTACAGACCGCCGCCATATAGCTGGAATATTGCTCAGTGCTGCGTTAAACGACAACCAAACCAAACCGTGGTAAACACTAAGCAAAATGTGCTTGTTTGTGGTGATTGTTTACAGTTGTATCCTGCTCTTCTTTTGCGATTCCGGCCTGTTCTCTTGGAGACCCGGTGAGCAGGTAACCAACCAGTGGCGCTTCAGAACAGTGCTTGTGACAAATGGATGTCGCCGAGTGAGCCTCATTAGTGAACTGTCTTCACGATCTGACGTCACCATGAGTTGTCCAGAACGTTGGTTCATTGTATTTTTTCTGACCTAACGACTGACAACTGTGTACTGTATATTCATTTCCCGACCAACTGCTTTAAAGGAGATTGCCTGAGTAATGCATACCAATAATTTACCATCTCTGGCCATCTCATAATCTTCTTACCATGGTGGCAGAAACATTACTGAACACTGTAATCCATGCAGGTTAAATGTGACACGTGCACGAATTGCTCTGGTTGAAATTTGTTCGTTTGCCTCTTGACATGCTCCGCAGAGTGTGTTTGAAAAACTCTCCCCACCCTGTACACTGCAGTGATAATTTCTTAAATGAACATTATTATCATACGTATGGCAAGCTTACCTTAAACCTAATTCTGTTTGCGGTCAACATAGTTAGGGGTGCTCAACTTTTTCCAGGTGTACATATTGTAATTTCCATCTTGCCTTTGGCTCTTATTTTGCATTTTTTGGAGGCTTTTTAGGCTTTATTATGTGTCCTCAGATGGACAAATTCCTATCGGGGAATTTACTCAAGTGGTCCTGTCCTCACTCATGACTTTATAAAAATGTTAATAATGTATAAACGGCCTTTTTAAAACAATTTCACAAACTATAAATGTATCAATATGAAAATTTATCACCATGTGTTGAGGTCACTAGACGTCATCTCAGATAAACAATCTGATCCATAATGCATGAACTAGTTAAGTGACCTTCTTCCATCAGCGTAAAAGGACTACCCACAGCGTAAGAGTTAATTACAATTCCAGAAGATTCACTGTGACCTTCAGTTTCCCCAAGCTCCTATAGTGAGAATACAAATTGAGCTATAGTCAAGACAAACAAACAAACAAACAAACAAACAAAAAACGTTGAAAGATCATTTTTACATTTTCTAAAGCCTTCAATTCTGTCAACAAACAAAACATTTGGTTTTATTCGAAAGAGAAGGACTTGGTTCACCCATGGATAAAGTGTTTCTGTCTGTGTACCAATTTGTGAAAGCTTCTGTGTGTGTAAATCTAACATTGTAAATAGCCCTAGGTGTACAACAAGGTCGTGTTCTTAGTCCGTTTCTGTTCTCATTATTTATAATGAATTGGTCAAAGAAACTTCGTTCACTTGCAAAAATGTTGGTAGTTGTAACACACTGTCCTTCCAATATACAAGACTAAATTTCGCTGTAAACTATTGCGTTGAATGTGGAATGTTACTATGATAATGATTATATATTTCAGGTTGAGTACATCTTTATATATTTAGGTATTTGAGTAAAAATTTGATGACTGTTTTACATATATTTCTGAAGGATATTTCTTCAGTGCACTTTAAGTTGATAAATTTATGACGAACATGGATCTGCCGAGAGGATATTTCCTCTTGGAATTGCGACAATTATGCGCGGTTTCTTTAAACGATGAAACTTAAAAGTTATGTATTTTATCATTCTCTTTCCACAGAGGTTACTTGCCATATCTTCCTACGAACCACTGTTCTAATAGTAAAATCCCCTAGCGGCAAAACATCGCAACACGAATTATCTCCCGTTTTTCTATCCAATCAGAACACGTGTTACATCGACTTAGATCCAACTTGACTAATGCAAGCAAATATGGGGCAACACATATCCCTCCTCTGCCGGGGACTTGTGTTGATGTGACACACAAGACACTTAATGGCTAGCATGTCCGTTGTCAACGAAGGCGATGGAGACGCCATTGATCTGCCGTTACATGACTGAGTTCTGTCTAGAAGAAACGTGTGCGCATCAAGCAGGGGAAGAGGTTCCAGTTTTCCCGAAGCATACGGAAATTACCGAGCCCTTGCGAATGATTACTTTTAAAACAACGTCGCTGATTGCACAACTTAATCTGATTGCAACCATGAAAGGGCCGTATTAGAGTGAGTGAGTGAGTTATTATTTAACGTCACATCGGCAATATTTCAGCCATATCGTGACGAGAACACTTGACATTGAAATAGAATATATATAGAGATTAGAAAACCTGCCGACAATGGACAGTAAAGCAACTAGAGTATCACAGATATATATGTAAAACTAGTAATTGAATCTAAAACATTTTAACTATAGGGGACAACACAATATAAAAATGGGCTATAGATCGCTAACAACTGAAGGTAGATCACCATACTAGGGACCATGGGGACTTACAGTACGGGCCGTATTAGAACAGAGGTTCGTAGGAAGATATGAAAAGTATCCTCTGTGGGAAGAGAATGGTATTATATATGAGAAAAATATTATTGATCAACATGTATTGATATCCTGAACAGATACACTACAGAGTCAAATTTAGAGGGGGTGATTTAATCCTGTCCCATTTTCACAGGTGTACATTCTTTTTACTTGGTTGAACTGGAAAGTATCAACGACTATGTGTCTGTGGAACCCCAACTAGTACATCTGTCTGGCACTGAACAGACATGACTGACTTAGAAGGCAAACTTGCCACAGCTGTTGTTAAAATATTTCACTTTTGTATTTTTGGATGGCGTTTCTGACGTAGGTGTCTTGTTTTATATTTTGTGTCGTTTCGTTTGTATGTGAAACACTTGACGGTTGTGACTCCCTAGTCTTGCAATTCATCGCCAATTGTTAACGACGTGTCATCAACTCATGAAACCAATTCAAATTAAGGCCAACTGTGGGAATGTAAGTGAAAGGGAATTTGACCGTTATTGGACGATACCAGAGCACCTTATTTTCCTGAAGCTAAACATTTTTATCGGTCAAAAGTCCTTTTTTTGAGTTTGCAAATCGAAGGAAAAACTCCGATTCATATACAACCACGGTGCAGTTGGATGACTACCACCTGCCAAATGTTTATCCCAATATTCCATGTAGATGATGCCAATGTGGGGGATCGGAAGTGAGGACTGATGACACTATTTAACTATACTACTCAAAACAAGTTAAGGGTCACAACTGTTAATGGCCATAACTACAAATATAAATAACAGTGAAATGTAGCGATCATATAACAACTCGAGCCAACATTTCATGATAACAATAACGGGAGACAAAAACAGCAGGAATGTCAGTGATTGCTGATCAATAAGGTCAAAGTGACCTACTGTCAGAAGTGAAAATTCAAACGCCAACATTGGACTAATGACGGATGTAACCACCTCGAGCAGTAAGACAAGCAGTACACCTCTGTCTCATACTGTTCACCAGACGTTGCAAGAAGGCTTGGGGTATTGCCTGCCATTCTGGAATGAGATACTGGGCCAGTTCTGCACAGTTGTTTGAAGGGGCGTGGTTGCTACGACGGCGACGTCCTAACTCGTGCCAAGCATGTTCAATAGGGGCTAAATCCTCTGAATATGCCGGTCATTCCATGTGCTGAACATTGTTCTGTCTAAGTAAGTCCGTCATGACATGGCCACGGTGTGGTCGGGCATTGTCATCTTGGAATACGGATCCAACGCCGATACGTTGTAAACATGGCAAAACAAGGGGCCTGATAATCTCCCGTAGATAGCGATTTCCTGTCAGGTTACCATTAATGACATAGAGAGGTGTCCTTTGATGAAAGGAAAATGCACCCCAAACCATGATACCCCCGCCTCCAAATGGCAAACGTTGGTTGACGTTGACGTCAGCAAACGTCTCTCCTGGACGCCGATACGCACAAGTTCTACCATCATATTGAACTGTAGAGTATACCTAGACTCGTCGGAGAGAAGAACTGACGCCCACTGAGCACGTTGCCGCCCTGTGTCGCTGATGGAGTGATGGTCGTACTGCTGGTCGCCGTGCCCGAAGATTGTTCCTCCTCAGTCGGTTCCTGACGGTCTCATCAGATACCAGGGTACCTGTGGCAGCTCTCAGTTTGTCACGGAGTTGTCTGGCAGTTACTCTGCGTTGTCGGACGGCCATATTTGTCAGGTATCGGTCTTCTCTAGGAGTTGTTGATGGAGACCTGCCAGAACGTGGTCGATTATTCAGCGTTCCAGTCACACGAAACCGTTGCCAAAACCTTCCAATGACACTCTGACTCACATTTAGTCTCCGAGCCACACTGCGTTGAGTTTCACCATCTTGAAGCCAGGCAAGAGCTCTTCCTCTGTCTGTCTTGCTCAGTTGACGTCTTGCCATTGTTGAATTTCAAGTGACAATAGCAATGTGACAATTGCAAGTTTTATAGGGAAAATAAGCATGCACAGCACTAATTCCACGAACATCACTTGCAAATGCTGTTCATGATGAAACATCATCTTCAACATGCACAGTGGTGGAGTTTTTGTGAAGCACTCGATGTTTCAATTTGTTCATTTTTTAACACCCTACCACATGATGACTATTGGCACCACGGTTATCTGCAGCCTTTATCCAGGTTCTGCAATGTTTTTCAATGACGTACCATACACGGGGTGTAAAAATTTCATTCATATGTAATGCAACCAACCTCATCAGTAACATTACATGATGATATCGCATGACCCTTAACTTGTTTTGAGTAGTATATATGAAGTCGAAATCCAACCTACGTGCACATTCTGTTCTCCCTCCTGATAAGTTGAAGATGACGTTGTATTTATTGGGTGGATTGCATGTATGACAGGTCCGGCAACGCTGTGTTTGACAGTTTGGTATGACAGGACATCCTGTGACAAAACAAAAGACAAATAGAAATCATGAAATTGAACACAACATTATAATTGATGTACATGCTATTCAGATATATTTTCATCGATTTATGTTGTATGTAAGAGACATAATTAGTGGTTGACATTTGCACTGCATAAAATGTGATTGATTTTGACGCTATAATACTACTCTCTCTGAATTTAATTAAGTTTTCATAAGTTCAGTGTGTACCTACCTGTAGTATGCGTGAGGTCTTTAGCATTGTTATTGCCAATTAACCAGCAGTAGCATCCAAACGTATACTTTACACCCGGTTCAGAAAGTTCATTAATGTACACCTGTAAAAAAGAAGTGTCAAGAGATATTTCTACATGTGACCTCCCGTGAAGATATGCACAGTTCCTCATTCCTGGGAAAGCCAGTTATGTTCTAAAGCACGGAAATATTAGATTTCACATATCACATATTTGGCACAATAATAGCGATTCTAAGATGCTTCGGTGAAAGAGCAAAGGCGCCGACAGTACTTTATCAGACGATAATGTGCACTTTTTGCATTACGTCACAATGTGTGGGCGTCACTGCGCAATTCTAGTCTACCCCCTCGTAATCGAACACGTTTGCATTACGTCACAATGTAACCGACGTCACGATGCATGTCAGTTGTCATCGCCTCGTACAGCCTCCTCCAGTAAACTGTTCCGTTGCATCCCGTTTCTGGTTTGCGGTTGCTTCACTCAGATAACATCACGAGTGGAAACATTACGTTTATGTTTTCCGACGGATAACAAGTCTCAGTTCGACAATTTTACATCCTCACGGTACTTTCGCGTCAATAGAACAGCGCGTCAGTTAGCCCTATGCGAGGATTCTTAATTTAGGTCACCCAAAGCGTCGTTTGTTTTCTGCCTTAGATTAATCGTAATTATCCTTAGAAAGTCTTAAATTTGGCATCTTAGAAAAGAAATACAGTTCGCTCTATCACAATGTATAGTGTAATAAAGCACACTTTCGCCCTGAACTATTATAACGTTAAAGCACTCGATCGCTTATAGTTCAGGGCGAAAGTGTGCTTTATTACACTTTACATGGTGGTAGAGCGCACTATGTTTCTTAATTCATAATCCTGCCGGTTAAGATGCATTCACCAAACGTATTGCCTATAGAAGATTTATACGACAGTGATGGTGAGCGTCGTTGTCAGGGAAGAGCATAAAATAGCGTTGATACAAACCTGCAATCATGAGTATATGAAGACACATTTGAAAACTCAGAATACAAATATTACCCAGTCCAACTTCCAATCAGCATTGCTTCTAGTGTTATCATGCCAAATCCTGAAACATATAATAACATTAGAGAACACGTGACAACAATTAAAACCAGAACTTTATGTTGAACTATATGAAGCCGCTTGATTTCCTATGACGTGCTAGACGTCAATAGGACCGCATATATGTATTGGAATGACATTTAGATGAGAAATCGCCTGCACAGATATGACACGTGACATCGAACACCGTAGGGAAGGTCAGCACAGGGGAGATCGACGTTGAGCTAACGTTTTCGGACGAATCAAATTTCACCCTCGCTTTCCATGACTTAAGGAATGGAGTTTTGAGACCTCCAAATGAGTGTTGGGCAGTTTCTGCGCCCCATATTGTGAATAGTAGCGGGGCAACATCATTACGACAGTGATGGCACTTTGTGTTGTGCTATGTTTCATCTTTCAAGATGAGAATACTCGTCCTCATCGTGCAATGATTGTCACCTTATTCTTCCAACAGTGAAACATCTATGTCAAGCCATGATCAGCACACAGTCCAGATCTAGACCATTTCAAATCTGATCAACTGAATGAGTTTGAATGGTCAGGAAGTTACGGCCTATGACCATTTTCCAACCAATCTCACTCCATCAGATGTTCCTTCATCATCAAGATGGAACTTAACCAAAATAACTGGCCTTTGTTTCAAATATTATCATCAAATGAGTTAAAACCTGATATGTTTATTGATGTTCCTAGGCCGGTTGAAATGAAGAAGTAACCATAATACTTACAAATCTATAAATGTAACTAATAGATCCAAGGACCGTGACGGTATTGCGCTACAGTCCTTTGATCCAGAACCATATCTACCAGATTGCCAAATGGTAGGTCAATTATCACAGCAGAACCGAACGCTCTATAAACAGTTTTTAAATACATAACTGCTCAATATAAACATATTTAGCAATTTAATATACCATGAACTAATGATTTCCTGTCTTATTCGTGAAATGATAGAGCTATATAATGATCTTACTTAGGGCCAATACGAATCATTGTTTGAATCATCGTGAACACCACAGCTGATACTGCTGAAAGCAGCACTGGACTTATCCCATATACTGATTATAAAGGATTGTTAAGATCTTACAACCGTGATCTAAGGCAAAGAGATGTGGAATACCCATGAAGGCATAGATAAACTCAATGAAATTAAACCAGCTATCGGTTAACTCTACTTGGGTTGACAGTCCTGATTTGAAGAGGTCATTTTAAGACAATGTCGCAGAAGCTGATAGGAGGGTGTAAATCCGACTGGGGAGCCAGGCGTATTGTAACTCCCCATGGACCCCAGTATGGTAGCCTTACCTTGATTGCTGGCGATCTATAGCCTAATTTAATAGTGTGTGGTGGAATAATAAGTTATTATTTTATTATGACCTCAAACTAGTTTTTCATTTTATCTGTTGTATGCCAGTTGCCATACTGCCAGGGTTTTAAGAAAAATATATATATTTATTTTCAGTATGTGATTTTATGTTGTCACAATATGGCTGAAATATCGTCGATGTTACGATTTTCACTCACTCACTCACTCGAATATAAACTAGAATTATAATTTCATGTGGCAGTGAAAATTGTAACTATAGTTTTCTTGTAACTACGATGGGCATTCAATACGTTTTGCAACTTGGGCATTTATGTTTACACGAACAATGTCAACTTGTGGCAGGTGTGTCACTAGTCATAACATAACGCGTCATAACAAGTTCCAGCCACAACAATAAGTTAGATATGGTGGCGTCACCAGGTTGGTGACAATCATTGATTCTTTCAAGCATGAACAACGCGCTTTTCCTAACCAAGGAGGGATGCAAAGCAACCATGCATTCCATGATCGCATGTGTAAAGTGGTGGGTAAGGATGCTCCAGACTATCCCACAGTTCGAAGCTGGTCTCTACAGTTTAAAAAGGGTAGGGTAGGGGACGATGGCCCCAGGTCAGACAGGCCTTCAGATGCCACCCAACCGGAAACCATTGCCGCTATAGAAACTGCTTTAATTTTTTTTGTCTGACCGACGAATAAAAGTCTCGGAACTTTCTAAGGAATTCCTAATATCTGTTGGGACTGAAAACCATTATTCATGAGCATCTTGGTGTGTCTAAGGTAAGGCAAGATGGTTACATACAAAGATCGCCTTCAGAGAACTGCGAGAGTTTCAGCGCCTTTAAAATATTTCAGCTTGGACTGACTTTGACATAAAGTTGCCTTCTATGTCTGTTTAGGTTTGAAACCTTCAATCACCCAGTCACTTTGCCATCGGGTTCTTAAAAATGGCTACCTTACAGTAGCCTCTATGTAGAATGTCTACTGCGCTCACAGAATGATCTTGCTTCCATCACATTGATTCCTGGATTCATGTCGGACATTCGAACTTATGATCCGATTCCAGTGGAGATCGTCGATGTGTCAACAGCACTGACCCACTACCACCTCTGTACCGTTGTGTCACAACATTTGGGGGACGGTGACTCGACAGAGGGCCATCCTGGCCTTGATATTCCACACATATATACCTGAAACGTTTGTGTTAAGGTCACACAAGGGATGAGTAGAGAGGTGACGTGGCTATTGTGTCATGTATTATGCGCTGGGATTTTATGGTGTTTTTGAAACCGCTGTTTAATTCATGGATCATTTGTCCCAAAACGGGATGACCCAGTTGCATGTCTATCTTCAAAGTATCAAGCAGACATAATTTGATAGGAAAACAATATGAGTGAGTGAGTTATTATTTAACGTCACATCGGCAATATTTCAGCCATATCGTGACGAGAACATTTGACATTGAAATAGAATATATATAGATATTATAAAAACCCGCCGACGAAGGACAGTAAAAATACTAGATAATCACAGATATGAAT
Source organism: Haliotis rubra (assembly GCF_003918875.1). Lineage (NCBI taxonomy): Eukaryota > Metazoa > Mollusca > Gastropoda > Lepetellida > Haliotidae > Haliotis > Haliotis rubra. The sequence goes on along the minus strand of NW_025765000.1, from coordinate 243,895 downwards.
ATAAAACTAGCGAACAAAGCTAAACTATTCCAATTAAAGAAGACAATACAAAAATGGGCTATAGATCGCCAACAACTGAAGGCAGATCACCATACTAAGGCCCATGGGGACTTACATTACCTTTGCTACCTGCATGGACCCTAGCTGGATTTACACCATCCCTTCAGCCATTGGCGTTTATACCGATAATTAGCCATTCATTAAAATGACAAAAACCATACGAGTAAAACACCTGGTATACCTAAATGTACTTGAAATGTTTTGGGACTTACGTACCCTCTCAAGAGAACAATAATTTTACAATACTTCAGCCCCTGTTGAGGGTACAGCCACTAACAATCTAAGTTACTAATCAAATCTACCAATAATTAAAATACATATATGTACAGATCATATTTATCAAAATTCATTAATTAAATCAATTTCTTTTAAAAAAGCAAGAATTAAATGAACATGAACAGTACTAAAAAGATCCTTAACAGTTTTAACATTAAAATATTTATCCCTTATGATGGGGAAAACAATATGAAATACTGGTCTTCCCCAAAGTTAACATCACAGTGATTGTCTTGATTGGAAATGATGGAAAAATGCATTCCCCTATGGTACCAAATATGCCTACTTCTTGCTCATCTGTTGCCTTCTGCAAAGTACTCGGAATAACTGCTCGAACTGGCAAAACCATTGCTTGAGTGCTGTGATAGCGTCAAGGATTGCTTTAATTTTAGTTTATAGCACCCGTTCCGGCAGCTCGTGCTGCCGTGTTCTTACTCCTGTTCTTCTCATTTTGTTTAATTAAGATTACCACTTACAACTGAGGTGAGGTGAAATTGGGTTTAACGTCGTGCTTTAGAATATTTCGCCCATATGACGACATGCATGAGCGCGCGCGCGCGTGCGTGTGTGTGTATGTGCGGCTGCTTGTACTAGCCCAGACTTAAGCTGGTTTTATAGTGCTAGCCCACTCATATACCATGCCGCAGTGAAGCATGAATACCCCACTCAGACACATTATACTGACTCCGAGCCGACCAGTCCTTGTTGTACCCATTAATGCCGAGCGCAGGGCAGGGACCAACAAGTACCATATTTTAACGTCTTTTGGTATGACGCGGTCGGGGATCGAACCCGCGACCTTCCGCACTCCGGGCGGACGCTCTAACCACTACGCCACGGAGGCGGTCCTCTTTTGGAATGACGCGGTCGGGGGATCGAACCCGCGACCTTCCGCTCTCTGGGTTGACGCTCTAACCACTACACCACGGTGGCGGTCACTTACAACTGAACTGAGGCAGGTACAGAACTGGCTGACTAATTTGGTCAAGTTGCACGATGCTTTTACAGAGGTGATACTGAGCGAACTTGCTCGCCGCTATCTGAAATACATATATGCCCTGCTCACTAAATGCGGAGAAAACGGTGATCAAGCTGGATCAAGTCGAATATTCCAAATGTCTATTTAACTTCTGGCTGGACTAACACACAACACACATACATATATATATATATATATATATATATATATATATATATATATATATATATATATATATATATATATATATATATATACGCACAAAATGTCCAAAGTAGTACAGGTGTTCAGTCATTCAATGTTGCATAGATAAATAAAAGCCTTTTCTCACAACGTTCTTTACTCTTCAGGGAGATTGTAACCGCTACAGTAAGGAACGAAACATGTTGGAAAAAAGGCATTCTGTTTTTATTTATCTATGCAATATATATATATATATATATATACATACACACACACTATATATATATATATATATTTCACCTTATACTCCGTATTCTTCCTATCTCATTGATACTACGAGTACTTGTATCGACATCTCCCTGCTGAAAGTGTCCAGACATGACCATGCTGCTAGAGTTGCCCTTGTCTCCGTTAATTCTCATGTAGACGACGGAACCAGTACCTCCGCAGTGGCCTTTATGTGTCCGTATGACAATCTTCAGATCTAATAAAGACATGGCGAGGTTCGAGGTTTGAAAACCAGTCAGTACATCTTTATCTAGAGAATTTGCTCACCCACCAATGTGGCAACATTATAACACTGTGTACATGGATATAACTCTAGCAGTTACTGATTAGCAATTTTTAACAGAGGTTAATGTTTCAGAAAGGGCAGATCTCAAAATCCCGTGTTTGGCTGTCTTCAACAAGATCAATTTTCGGAAAAGGAGACAATGCTTTGCTCCATTATTAGGTCTGAGAAAAGTCAACTTTAAAGACCATGAAAAGGCTAAACATATCTTACTTCGAGTGGCCCGTCGTCGGTATCGCCCAAGGACAAAATGATGTGAAAACTCCCTTGAGCAGTGGAAGTGTGAATACTGTCCATTTACATCGAGAAATTCTGGGATCCAGACATACTCAAGTGTTCTGTCATACAAAGGAATCTGTAAATGTGAAGATATTTATGGGAAACAACAATAAACTCAGGACACCATCATATTACCAAGTGTTCCATAAACGATGATCTTCACATATGGATATATTTCAAAGTACGCTTTACCTCGAGAAAGACATGGCACACATCTCCAAGATACCCAATCCTCTCATTGGACATTGCCGTGCCGTTATGAAGTAAGTTCAGGTATGTCGATATCTGGTCGACCGTGCACCCATCTATACTGTAGACGTGATGTGAGCATAATCTGATGACTATCTGTAAAGACAACAGGAAATAATAAGTTTAAGTCATGTCAACTGATCATCTGTGACCAGGTAGGGAAATGTGACATACAATAAAATATTATTTTGTTGAATGTTGCTGTATCACTACTTACATTTATGTCAAGAGGCACATAGTTTTCTTTGGTGAAATGTTCATTTGGCATCTGTGCTTTGACAACATAGACTCTGTTGAGAGAACGAGATTGTGGTCCATCTGCTACCTGTAACGTGGTTATATAGTGGTAAAAAGAGATATGGTGTATGTATGAATCACCGTATAATATCAACGCATTAGTCATGAAGGCAAAAATTAATTAATTTCGACGTCTGTTCCTGAATATCCAAGGCAACAATATCTAAGGAATATTTGGCTTCTTAATTGTTGATTACTTGCTCATGTTTTTGTCAACACTTCAGAGAAGATATACATGATAAAGCCAATGGCAATCATGTACATTACAGAGGAGCCTGGCATAAATCTTTGAAAACAAATATTGCATTTGCATATACAAAAGCAATTTTGACTTAGAGAACAATAAAGTATTCAGTTACCTGAGAAGGAAGTTCCTGGTATGTTCTGCTTGAGGAGATACAAGTGAATTTATAGGACGTAGAAACTGAAACAACGATGGATAACCTGGAATTACTTGCTGGACAACAACTTGCTGAGGGAATGTCTTTTTACCAAGAAAAGAGCCTTGTTCGGCGATCATCTTTTAAACGTCGCGTGGACGTTGAATATACACAACCCATTCACATGTTGCACATCGACGTGAAGCTGGTTCCCAGGGCTAACTGGTTGATTGATTGAAACATATTTTATTCAATTAAGAAACGGATTGGGCACAAGTTATCCAACTTAAATAAGCCCTCTTGTTCTCTTTGAATAATATATAATGGACATTCAAGAAAATAATGAAAAGCATTTTCACAATTATGGCCACACTGACAAAGTGCATCATTTCTAACATTAATTTTGAATAAATCATAATTAAGTGTACTTGTCATATATCTTAATCTTGTATGCAAAACATTTAGCTTCCTTTTCCCATATGAGAAATACACGGGTGCACATTTTTGTTTCACATGAACTGCAGTTTTAAAAGACACAACAGAGTTACAGTTTCTGATAGTTTTCATTGTTGATGGAAAAAAGGATAGAGTCGAATATCGTAGTCTTGTACAGGGTTGAGTGTACTTACTGGAGTTTCTTAATTCATAATTCGTTCGACTACCTACTACAGGAGGGAGTAAATCATAAAGAAAACTTGGAGCTAGGGCTGTATGTATCTTATCAAATAACGATAATTTTTTCACCCTTCTTCTCTCAGATAGTCAATCCCATCCCGTTTTCAAAGTATAATGATCTAGAAGAAGCATATCTCTGCAGGCCAGAAACTATACGAGCCAGCCGTTTCAAGTTGTAACTAACTGGTGGTATCATCATCTTTAACAGGTTCGACGCCGGGGCGCTTTTAAGCCTGATTTAAGCCGATTTACGGCAGTTTTGCACACTGCAGGTACTCGTTATGTTTCGTACATCAACCACAGGGTTTTGTTGTTACTATGGATTGAAAGCTCTGTGTCTTGGCGTTCACGTCATGTGCGACACTAACGGGTGTCGTCACGTTTTCCCACCCTTAAAGCCTCCCGAAGCTAAGCGGGTTTGATCTCTGCATTCCGCTTGCACTAATTGCCTCTCACCCGAAGAAAGAAACATATGCACGCATATCATATATGAAAATGTTGCCACGCGCATGAAGCACCTGGGATTGTCACGGGGTCGATGTTGGGCACCTGGATGGACGCCCACGCTCATTTGGCCATCTGTTATCTTGTGGTTTTACCAAGAAAAGAGCCTTCCTCGGCGAACATTGTTTCCATAGAAGCGTGTGAGTGAGTGAGTGAGTGAGTGAGTGAGTGAGTGCGCGAGTGAGCGAGTGAGTGCGTGGGCTCACGGCTCACAACCGGCGATGAGTCGCGCCATCCCCACAACAGCAAGTTCGAACAGCGAACCCCTTTGCCACTTCTGTATAAACACAATGGATCGAAACCACAATTATTGAGTTTTGGAATTACGACCATCTACCGGAAAGGGCAAGGGCGTTTAAACATACCTACAGATACACTTACGAATGGAAAACCAGAACTTGGCATTGGACGCCATCCGTGGCTAACAGTGCAGGTCCCATCCTCATGTCTGGCTGTGGTCCCAAAAGGTGGCATCCAGACGGCGTCGCAACATCCTCTTCAAGCGCCGGTTCGCCTCCTCCACCTTCCGCTTGTAGGCAAAGACCGTCATGTTCCTTGGTTTTACCCTCGGGAACAGACTTCCTATCACTGCTCTGGAGCCCGGCCGTTTCCTCCGAAGGTAGTCCAGAAGATCCAGCAAGTCATCAACCCGGTTCTGAGGATCAGTTGACGCCGACACGTCGTTCTCTCCCACTTGAAAGAAAACAATGCCCTGAAAACCTGCATCAAGGGCATCCAGCACTGCTTTTATCCGAGCGACAGTCGCCCCTCCGACCCCACGCACGGAAGTAAGGATGCCACGTGGAGGGGGACAGACTTGATCAAGTCGCCGCACAAAGCTATGTCTCAGGATGGCAAAGTGGACTGGCTTTGAAACAGGACTTTAAAAAGTGTGTTATTTTAAAGGTCACCACGACACTTTGACCACTTTTCAAACTCTTGTTAACGTGATATCTCATGCACTGTTGTATCCAATGTCTTCAATTTTGGTGACAGCCTACATTGGGGGATTACGCAGACAGTGCTATATTTTGGTGACCTTGACCTTACCTTCAAGGTCACCACGACACTTTGACCGCTTTTCAAACATATTTAAACGCGATATATCATAAAACATTGCACCCAATGTTTTCAATTATGTTGACAGTCTACATTGGGTGATTATGCAGACACCAGTCATTTCAGGCATCTTGTATGTGACCAAAAAATAAAAAGTGGTAAATATAGATATTCCATTCTTTAGCGGTGGGGGACATTGCCATATCAGTGGCAAACACGTGTTAGTTCTTTGTTTCGTGTTGTTATTGTTTATTTTGCGTTTTAACTTTCTTTGTATTAATGCTTTTTAGCTTTAAATTTATGTTATTGCGGCTTGGGTTAGTGATTTAGCTTAAAGAGAAGGCCGTAGGCTTTTAGTTTGAATTTTATGTAATTTGGGTTTGGGTTAGCGTTTTAGATTAGAGAGAGAAGGACTTACTGCCTTTTCACGTTAATTTTATGTTATATCGGTTTGGGGATAGTGTTTTAGTGGCACCCGTGAAGAGCTACCTCCTCGTGGTGGGTACTGGGGAAAGCTAAACGCTCTTCAACGCCCCGTTGTGGACCCGGGGGTACACTTGGTCCACCAACCCGTTTGCCGTGGGTTGCGCCCCTGTGTCGGTGGAGGACGGGATTCTGTTGGTTGAGGGTACTGGTTCCAGGAACAGCGTTCCTTTGTCCAACACATCACTTCGGCCCTTACTTCACCTTGACCGGTGCCAAGCCTTGTGTATGTATATTTTGATACACACGTTTTAGACACTTTGGAAAATGTTTTCTGAAATGACTTGGCTTATATGTTTATAACACGTCACAATTTAATTCTGGACTCCAGAAACTCTACGCACTGTGGACACTTTCTGACAAAGGATTTGACCAAATCGAACATGCAGTTGTTACAAATACATGCCAAGGATGAAAAAATGAAAAAAAAATGTTTCGAAAACTGTCACTTTCAACTCGCTCGCCCATGGGCCTGCCCATGGGCGAACAGTGGCCAAAGGGCCTGCCCATGGGCGAGCGAGTGTAAATTGAAAGTTTTCGAAAAAATATTTTTTCATTTTTTCATCTTTGGCATGTATTAATAACAACTGAATGTTCCATTTGGTCAAAACCCTTGTCAGAAAGTATAGGTCAAGGCCCAAATCCAAGCACAACCATCTCATGATGGTGACACATTTTCTCAGTCAGCTCAAAGGACTCAATCAACGTCAAACGTTCAACATATCGTTAAAAACAAAGGCAAACCGAAGCCAGATTCTTTGAAGAAACAAAGTGGCAGAGCCCCAAAAGGGTCCGATGATAAAATCAAATTATTTAGCAAATACGGATCACTTGAGGACATGGACGTGTCCGAAAACGTTCATTCTGGGGCACATAACATTTCGCCCTTGAAAAAGGTGCGGGGTAGATCCCCTATTAATCCACCTAAAGCATAGGTCTATCTAAACATATCGTGCAGTGGAACTGTAGAGGACTACGGACAAATTTTAATAAAATACAGCTGTTAATCCAGGATTTAACACCATCAGCGTTCTGTCTGCAAGAGACGTATCTGAAACAGACAGATAATTTTAACTTACGTCAGTTTGAAGCCTATCATTATTTTTCCCCTCAAGGTGATAGAGCCACTGGAGGTTCTACTATCCTTATACGACAGGATGTTATTCACAGCCCTGTTACACTTAACACTAATCTCCAAGCTGTTGCAGTGCGACTTACTCTGGGTGTAGCATTTACATTATGCTCTCTGTATATTCCACCTTCATCGGCACTTCAACAGACTGATCTTCAATCACTCTATGATCAACTCCCAAAGCCATGTGTTATTATGGGTGACCTAAAGGGTCACAACCCACTCTGGGCCAGTATTAATACTAATACTAATGGCAAAATACTTGAAGAATTCATTTCCAATAATGACCTGTGCATATTTAATGATGATTCAAGCACCTATCTGCATCCTGCAACTGGCACTTATTCTTCTCTGGATTTGTCTCTTGCAGATTCTAACCTCCTAAGTGATTTTGATTGGTCCGTTCATAATGACCTTAGTGGAAGTGACCACGTCCCAACTATCCTTTCAGAAATAACTCCATCTGATTCTCGATCGTATACAAGATGGAACTTTTCGAAGGCTAACTGGTCTTTATATCAAACTATTTGTAAATCGAAACTGCGACCTGCATGTTTCAGTGATATAACTGATCCCATTCAAACCTTTTCTGATGTTTTAAATATGAAATAGCTGATGAGTGTATACCAAAGTCCTCTACGACTCCACATGTACGAAAACCATGGTTTAATACAGATTGTAGACAAGCCAGAAAAGCGAGGAAAAAGGCAGAGCGTTATTTCCGCCATCATCCAACTGTCCCTAACTTAAATAAATTTAAAATACTCAATGCAAAGGCGCGTCGTACCTTTAAACAAAACAAACGATAATCTTGGAGAACTTATGTTTCCAAAATTAATTCACGCACGCCAATGTCTAAGGTATGGAAAATGGTTCAAAGAATTAAAGGCAAAGGTTCAAAGTCTGCCGTTGAAGGTGATAATGTAATTACTGACAAGTCTAAAATTGCAAATAAAATTGGCGAAACTCTTGCCAAAAATTCATCATCGGCAAATTATGTCCCTGAGTTTCAGAGATAAACGAAACAACAGGAAAAGACAGGAACTTAATTTCGAATCAAATAATTTGTGAAGATTATAATGAAGTGTTTTCATTACATGAGCTACATACTGCTCTTGAGCAAGCTCATGACACTGCAGCGGGTGATGATAATATACATTATCACTGAAACACTTGCCCTGAACCATGTCTGATTACACTTTTAGATATATTTGACCAAATATGGACGTCTTGAGAATTTCCTCCTTCGTGGCGTAATGCCATTGTAGTCCGAATACCAAAACCAGGCAGGGATCATACAGATCCGTCGAATTACAGACCGATATATCTAACTAGCTGTGTCTGCTTAACTTGGTATCTTGAAACCAATAACCTTATAACAAATGTTCAATGTGGTTTCAGGAAAATCGTAGTACCATTGATCATTTGGCACGTTGAGAATCCTTTGTTAAAAATGCTATAGTAAATAAACAACAAGCTGTATCAATTTTCTTTGATCTTGAGAAAGCTTATGATACGACCTGGAAGCATGGCATTTTGAAGGATTTACATGATTTTGGTTTCGGAGGCCGTTTGCCTCGTTTTATATCACAGTTTTTAAAAAACACACAATTTCAAGTCCAAGTGGTTTCAACCCTGTCTGATCATTACAATCAGGATCAGGGTGACCCTCAAGGCAGTATGTAGTCTGTCACTTTATTTAGTATCAAGATCAACAGTTTATCCAAGTTTTTAAACGATTCAATGGATGGATCACTGTTTGTGGATAATTTTAATATTTCTTGTCGTGGTAAAAATATGCATACTATTGAACGGCAATTGCAGTTGTGTTTAAATTAAATAAATAAATGGTGTCTTGAAAACGGCTTTAAGTTTTCCAAGTCTAAAACTAATTGTCTACTCTTTTGTAGAAAATATAAGCCGCATAAAGATCAAGAACTATCTTTAAATGGCATTCCGATCAAAGTTGTAAAGGAGGCCAAGTTCTTGGGTCTAATTTTCGACTCTCATTTAACTTGTTTGCCGCATACTAAATCACTTAAAGCTAAATGCCTGAAGGCCCTTGATTTGGTGAAAGTTGTTTCCAGCTCAAAGTGGGGAGGGGATCAAGCTACCCTCATCCACCTATATCGATCATTGGTCCGCTCGAAACTTGATTATGGCTCATCGTTTATGGTGAAGCCTGCAAAAGCAACCTAAAACTTCTTGATTCTGTCCACCACCAAGGTCAAAGACTTTGTCTTGGGTCTTTTAGAACCTCTCCTATTGATAGTCTCTATGTTGAGGCTGATGAACCATCCCTTAACCAACGTCGTATCAAATTAGCTATACAAAGTTTAAGAAATCTGAAACTAATGAATTACAATGTAAACAGGAATATAATCAATTAAAAATAAATATAATACATACAAATCCTTATTTAAAGATGGGGCCAAGGATGGTGGCGCGGTAGCATGTGCCACTGTCATTGGATCCAGAACAATATCTTCTCGATAACAAATAACAGCTCTATTTTCACAGTAGAAGCTAATGCTATATTCGCAGCTCTATATTAAATATATTAATAAACACCGTAACTATAAACAATACATAATCTTTTCTGATTCTCTTTCGTGCCTTCAAGCTATTAAAAATCTTTCTTGCGAACATCCACTTTTAATTGAAATTATTGAATTATATAATGATCTTGCTACTGGGCAATGCGACATCGTCTTTTGTTGGTTACCCAGCCATGTTGGTATTTCTGGGGACACAATGGCCGATCTTGCTGCTAAGGCAGCACTCAACAAATCTGTGACACCACTTCTTATCCCATACTCCGATTACAAAGTTAGCATTAGAAGCTACATCTGTGATCTGATGCAGAAGAAGTGGGACACCCAAGTAGGTATAAATAAATTACGTGAAATAAAACCCTATATGGGTTACACTTACCTGGGTTGTCAGTCTACATTTGAAGAGGTCATCATACGACGATGTCATATTGGCCACACAAGATATACTCATGCATACCTATTGAAAGGTGAGGATCCTCCGCTGTATCCCTTGTGATGAGAGAACCACGGCAAAGCATGTCCTGCTTGACTGTGTTGAATTCTCCATCATAAGGGATAAATACTTCAATGTGAAAACAGTTAAGGATCATTTTACCACTGTTAGTTTTCATTTAATTATTTGTTTTTTAAAGAAATTGATTTAATTGCTGAACTTTGATTAAGAGTTTGTGTAAATATATGCCTTTTATGATTGATAGTTTAGATTGGTAACTTAGATTGTTAGTGGCTGTACCCTCGAAGGGGGTTGAAGCATTGTAAAATTATTGTCCTCCTGAGAGGGTGCGTAAGTCCCAAAACCTTCACAGTTAAATATAGAGTGAGTGAGTGAGTTATTATTTAACGTCACATCGGCAATATTTCAGCCATATCGTGACGAGAACACTTGACATTAAAATAGAATATATATAGATATTATAAAAACCTGCCGACAAAGGACAGTAAAGCAACTAGGGTATCACAGATACATGTAAAACTAGTAATTGAATCTAAAACATTTTAACTATAGGGGACAACACAATATGAAAATAGACTATAGATCACCAACAACGGAAGGTAGATCACCATACTAAGGTCTTAAATATAGACTTATCAGATTTTTAAAACGTAGTATTTTTGTTATTTTAACTGTCGGCTAAATGTTCCTACAATCGCCAGCGGCTGAAGGGATGGTGTAAATCCAACTAGGGTCCATGCAGGTAGCAAAAGCACTGTAAGTCCCCATTGTCCCTAGTATGGTGATCTACCTTTAGTTGTTGGCGATCACTAGCCCATTTTTACATTGTATTGTCTAAAATAGTTTCCTACTTTTAAAAATAATACTAACTCTTTTTGTGATACTGTAGTTATTTTACAGTCCGTTGATGACTTGTGATTAATTGTGTATGTACAACATTTCTCGTCACTATATGGCCGAAATATTGCCAGTGTGACGTTAAATTTTAACTCACTCACACACTCACTCACTAGTGTTTTAGTTTAGGGAGAGACGGTGTTAACTTGTACTTTTTGTTTTGCATTGCCCATTTGTATGACCAACATGATAAGGACGAATCACAATAAGTATTGAAGATGTTCGAGATATTCTTTTGAGTTTAGATGCATCTAAAGCCACGGGGCCAGCTGGCATTCGAAACATTGTATTGAAATTATCTTCAGTCTCTCTAACGCCGTTGTTAGCTAAGTTGTTTAGCATCTCCATTCGTAATAAAACGTTCCCTTCATTTTGGAAATTAGCCTCGGTAATTCCGCTTCATAAGAAAGGCGATGAGCACGACTGTTCAAACTATAGGCCAGTTGCGCTAACTAGCTGTGTCGCTAAGGTTTTGAAAAATGCGTTTTTAAATACTTCTTTAGAGATAACAATATTCTGTCAAACTTACAATCTGGATTTATGCCTAGCGATTCTACAGTAAATCAATTAACTTATCTATATAACTTCATCGCAGGTGCAGTAGATCAAGGAAAGGAAATTAGAGCCGTATTTTGCGATATAAGTAAAGCCATTGATAGACTCCTGATAATTTGAACGATCTTGTACCAGGTAGAGTACTCGAACAAAGTAACTATAATCTTAGAAATACTACTTCCATTCAAACTATTAATTGTAGAACGCAAAAATAATCTCAATCATTTTTAACGAGCGCGATTATGACGTGGAATTCATTGCCTCATGGAGCTGTTAACGCTATTTCCCTGATTTAATTTAAACCATGATAAACACAACAGAAACTCACAATTACTTTGATTTGAAGTTTGGAACTAGATTTTGTCAAATCATTCATTGTCGCCTCAAGCTCGGCTGTAGTGATCTAAAAGCAGACAAATATAATCGGCATATATCGGACACACCCAGGTGCTCATGTGGTTATTTGACGAAGACGTTATTCACTACCTTTTTACATGTCGGAACTATCAAAATTTAAGAACAACTGTGTATTTTTATATGGAAGGATATGATGTTAAAACTACTTTATACGGTAACGGCGCATTGAATAACTCAACTAATAGTGACATTCTTAACTCATTACACCAGTTCATTTCTAAAAGTAACCGCTTCTAGTGATTATCCCCTCAACATATATATTCAGTGTAAGACAAATTTTATGTAACGTGATTTTCTGCGGCAGCCCATTTCGTTGCTAGGCATAACCAACACCACAACGAACATATTTCTTACTCAATCATATATTTGTTATGGTATTATTCTTTTGTTGTCAAACTATTTCCAGCTATTAATTATGAACAATGTACTGGAGCGGCGTTAATATAAGCCCATAGGCTTGTTCGCCTATCCAGGTTTCTGCTTTCTTAAAACCACAAGGACGAAGCATTTGTGCATCACAGTCATATACCCACATCGATAACCATAACTCACGAATTCAATACCCCCAAAATTACATTATGGACTGATAATTCAAATATGTCAGCACAAATACATAATACGAAACATGAAACCTGGAAGGATACTACTTTGATTTCAAAGTCTGATTGCTGTGAAGGCGCAGATGAATCTACGTAGGAAGGTCGTCGTGGTAGAAGAGATCTCTGTGATTTCTTCAGGTACTGTTGTTAATGGCAGTGGAGCTGCTACACGTGATGAACAACACATACTACACTTTACATCAACATGCATAATAAACGTCAGAAAACGTCAATGTCCGTCTGGCATGTGATGCCCTCGCGTCTACCCATCAATTGGGTGCCTCACATATATAGCTGTAGACACTACAGCAAAAGAACTCTCCTTTCCCACATGCCACACCTTAGTGAATTGCAAATATTTGACACGGCAAATCATGCTCAGTTACCGCCAAGTCGCCTCTGAGCCACTCGAGCTGGTTTGGGTGCGCCAGCTACCGTTTTCCCACCCTTTCCTCTCCTCTAAGGGTTCTTATTCTTATGCAACACCAGCATTTCGTCCTGCTTCCAGCAGAAAATCACCACCCTTTGCGCTTGCTTGCTGCCAAGTCGCCTCTGAGTCACTGCTGAGACTCGAACTGGTTTTCCTGCGCCAGCAAAGATTTCACCACCATCGCCTCTCCTCTTGGGGCCGCCCCTTCACCTCCTATGCCATACCAGCATTTCGTACTGCTTCCAGCAAAACATCACCACCCTTTGCGCTTGCTTACTGCCAAGTCGCCTCTGAGCCAGTGCCGAGACTCGAACTGGTTTTCCTGATCCAGCAAAGATTTCACCACCATCGCCTCTCCTCTTGGGGCCGCCCCTTCACCTCCTATGCCACACCAGAATTTCGTACTGCTTCCAGCAAAACATCACCACCGTTTGCGCTTACTGCCAAGTCGCCACTGCCGAGACTCGAGCGGTTTGGATCTGCCAGCTACCGTTTTCCCACCATCGCCTCTCCTCTAAGGGTCGCCCCTTCACCCTTATGCAACACCAGCATTTCGTACTGCTTTTACAGAATATCACCACCTTTTGCGCCTTCTTACTGCCAGGTCACCTCTGAGCCACTGCCGAGACTCGAACTGGTTTACCTGCGCCAGCCACAGTTTTGCCACCATCGCCTCTCCTCTAAGGGTCGCCCCTTCACCCTTATGCAACACCAGCATTTCGTCCTGCTTTCAGCAAAACATCACCACCGTTAGAGCTTGCTTACTGCCAAATCGCCTCTGAGCCACTGCGAAGACTCGAACTGGTTTGCCTGCGCCAGCCATCGTTTCACCACCATCGCGTTTCCTCTAAGGGTCGGCCTTTCACCCCCTATGCAACACCAACATTTGTGCTTGGTTCCAACAAAGTCGCCTTTGAGCCACCTGTCAAGACTGAATCTGTTTCAGTTCTGCTACACCATGGCCGTCTGTACATCGAGCATCTTCGGGAGAACGGATGATGAATAGCACGAGCAACGCGCCGTTACACAAGCTAAGCACCAAGTCAACCAAGTGCTTGATCATGGTGGAGGTCGGAATTATCCCTCTATGCACTACCATCTTTCCGACCTCCGTGTGCAGACGTGGAGGGCAGTGTCGCAATTTTCACATCGCAGAGCCCGTCGCATCGTCGTGCCTGGGGAACAAAGGCAAATTTCCAAGCAGTGGCTAATCTGGCTCCTTCCCCGTAGTAAAGAATACCCTGTCAATACGTTGGAATGTTAGATTTTCGCCTGAGTGAGTGAGTGAGTGAGTTAATATTTAACGTCACATCGGCAATAGTTCAGCCATATCGTGACGAGAACATTTTACACTGAAATGGAATATATGTATATTATAAAACCTGTCATCGAAGGACAGTAAAACAACTAGAATATCACAATTAGATTTAAAACTAGTGTGGAAGGTTAACACTAATAGCACTATTAGGACAATGCAAGATAAAAACAGGCTATAGATCGCCAACAACTGAAGGTAGATCACAATACTAGGGACCATGGGGATGGTTTATACTGAGATTGAGCCATACATTAAAATGACATCTATTAAATCAATTTCTTTTAAAAAGCCAATAATTAAATGAAAATTAACAGTGTTAAAATTATCCTTTACTGTTTTGATATTGAAATATTTATCGCTTATGATGGAGAATTCAACACAGTCAAGCAGGAGATGCTTGACTGTGACTCTCTCATCACAAGGGATACAAAACGGAGGATCTTCACCTATTAACAAGTATTTGTGAGTATACCTTGTATGACCAATGCGACATCGTCGCATGATGATCTCTTCAAATATGGACTGACAACCCAAGTAGGTGTAACCAATATAGGGTTTTATTTCATGTCATTTGTTAATACCTACTTGGGTGTCCCACTTCTTTTGCATCAGATCACGGATGTAAGTTCTAATGTTAGCTTTGTAATCAGAGTATGGAATAAGAAGTGGTGTCACAGATTTGTTGAGTGCTGCCTTAGCAACAAGATCGTTCATTGCATTCCCAGAAATGCCAACGTGGCTGGGTATCCAACAAAAGACGATGTCGTATTGGCCAGTTGCAAGATCATTATACAATTCAATTATTTCAATAAAACGTGGATGTTTACAAGAGAGATTTTTTATAGCCTGAAGGCAAGAAAGAGAATCAGAAAATATAACATACTTAAGAGCTGTTAGTATTGCATTTGCTTCTGCTGTGAAAATAGAGGAAATCAGGAAATCGAGAAGACAATTGTTCTTGGTCCAATGACAGTGGCACAAGCAACCGCGCCACCATCCTTGGCCCCATCTGTAAATAAGGATTTATATGTATTATATTTACTTTTTAATTGATTATATTCTTGTTTATATTGTAAGTCATAAGTTTCTGATTTTTTTTAATTTAGTGAGTGTAAGGTCGACTTGTGGCCTAACCAATTGCCAAGGAGGAGAAGAAAGAAGACGGGAAGGAGAGATATTTTCCAGCTCTATGCCGGCAGCAGTAATGAATGGCTTAACCCCGAGCCCAAGAGAGGGAACAAGAGAAGATTTCTTGTTGTACAAATCCTCATAAAGAGGATTAAAGATGTGAAATGCAGAATTAGAGTCGTTAGAATATAGTTTTGTTACATACTGCAAGGATAATTTTGTACGGCGTTGTGTAAGAGATGGCTCATCGGCCTCGACGTAGATACTGTCAACAGGAGAGGTTCTAAAGGACCCAAGACAAAGTTTCAGACCTTGGTGGTGGACAGAACCTAATAGTTTTAGGTTGCTTTTGCAGGCTCCACCATAAACGATGGAACCATAATCAAGTTTCGAGCGGACCAATGATCAATATAGGTGGAAGAGGGTAGCTTGATCCCCCTCCCACTTTGAAACAACTTTCAACAAATCAAGGGCCTTCAGGCATTTAGCTTTAAGTGATTTAAAATGCGGCAAATAAGTTAAATGAGAGTCGAAAATTAGACCCAAGAACTTGGCCTCCTTTACAACTTTGATCGGAATGCCATTTAAAGATAGTTCTTGATCTTTATGCGGCTTATATTTTCTACAAAAGAGTAGACAATTAGTTTTAGACTTGGAAAATTTAAAGCCGTTTTCAAGACACCATTCATCTATTTTACTTAGATACAACTGCCATTGCCGTTCAATAGTATGCATATACGACAAGAAATATTAAAATCATGCACAAAAAGTGATCCATCCATTGAATCGTTTAAAAACTTGGATAAACTGTTGATCTTGATACTAAATAAAGTGACAGACAAAATACTGCCTTGAGGGACACCCTGATCCTGATTGAAATGATCAGACAGGGTTGAACCCACTCGGACTTGAAATTGCCTGTCTTTTAAAAACTGTGATATAAAACGAGGCAAACGGCCTCTCAAACCAAACCATGTAAATCCTTCAAGGTTTTAGGTTGCTTTTGCAGGCTCCACCATAAACGATGGAACCATAATCAAGTTTGGAACGGACCAGTGATCGATATAGATGTAGGAGGGTAGCTTGATCCCTTCCCCACTTAGAATTGGAAACGACATTTTAACAAGTCATGTGCCTTCGGGCATTTAGTTTTAAGGGACTTGATATCTGGAAGAAAAGTTAAATGTGAGTAAAAAATTAAACCCAAGAACTTGGCTTCCTGAACAACTTTGATGGGAGAGCCATTTAGAAATAGTTCTGGGTCTTTATGAGGCTTATATTTCCAAAATAAATGTATACAATTACTTTTAGATTTAGAAACTTTAAAACCGTTTTCAAGACACCATTTATTTATTTTGTTTAAACACATCTGCAGTTGCCGTTCAATAGTATGCATATTTTTACCACAGCAAGACATATTAAAATCATCCACAAAAATTGATCCATCGATTGAATGACATAAAACTTTTGATAAACTATTTATCTTTATACTAAAGAGTGTCACAGACAAAATACTGCCTTGTGGAACACCCTGATCCTCACTGTAATGGTCAGACACGGTTGAACCCGACAGACTTTAAATTGCCCGTCTCTTAAAACTGTGATATAAAAAGAGATAAACGACCCCTCAAACCCAAATCATGTAAATCCTTTAGAATGCCATGCTTCCAGATTGTATCGTATGCTTCTCGAGCATGTTGCTCATTTATTAGAACATTTTTAACAAAGGATTTCAATCGTACCAAATGATCTATGGTACTACGATTTTTCCTGAAACCACATTGAATAAGGTTATTGGTTTCAAGATACCATGTTAATCTATTGTTTACCATTCGTTCCATAACTCGTTAAAAAGATTTGTCTGTAATTTGATGGATCAGTATGATCCCGGCCAGCTCTGGTATTGGGACAACAATGACATTACGCCAAGAAGTTGGGAAATTCCCTGAAGTCCATAATTGATCAAAGATATTTAGAAGTGTTTCCAAACACGATTCAGGTAAATCAGCTCCTGTTGATGTATCATGAGCTTGCTCAAGGGCGGTATATAACTCATGCAGTGAAAATAATTCATTATAATCTTCACCATTGTCCGAGTTAAAATTAATTCTGTTCTTCTGTTGTTTCTGATGTTTCTGAAACTCCGGGACATAATTTGATGAAGACGAATGCTTGGCGAGAGTTTCACCAAGCTTATTGGCAATGTCAGCCTTATCCGTCAATACATTGTCACCATCCTTCAGATCAATATGGAACAAGTTTTTATGGATAACAACTCCTTTATTTCGTGAGTGTCGCGTTTCGATACCGATTCTTGTACCGTTGTCTTGCTTGAGTGTGAGTGAATTTATTTTGGAAACATAGTTTCGCCAAGACTGACGTTTATTCTGTTTAAAGGTGCATCGAACCTTGGCATTTAAAATTTTAACTTTATCGAAATTATGGGCGGTAGGATGTCGGCGAAAATATTTGTCTGCCTTCTTCCAACTCTTTCTGGCCTGTTTACAGTCATCATTAAACCATGGTTACGGATATGTGGAATTGCAGAGGACTTTAGAATAGTTTCATCAGCAATATTCATCAATTTACCAGATAATAACTGAATCGGATCTAGAGCATTGTTAAAAAAGTCAGATTTCAAGTTGTCAGTACACAGTTTCTGAAATAATGGCCAATTGGCCTTATTAAAATTCAACCTTGTTGCAGGTGGATCATCATGCGGGTTTATAGCTGAAAGTATTGTGGGGAAATGGTCACTTCCACACAGGTCATCATGGACTGACCATTCAAATTCGTTATATATATTTGGACCTGTGAGAGACAGATCAAATGCAGAATACGTTCCAAAACCAGGATGCAAATAAGTGGCTGATCCATCATTTAAGATGCATAAATTATTATTAGAAATGAAGCCTTCGGTGATTTTCCCTTTGTTGTTAGTATCGGTACTTCCCCACAAAGGGTTGTGTCCATTAAGATCACCCATGAAAATACAGGGTTTGGGAAGCTGGTCGAATAGATCCTGCAGATCGGACTGCTGAAGAGCCGAAGATGGAGAAAGGTACAAAGAACAGACCGTGAAGGTTATTTGTAAAGAAAGACGGACAGCAACAGCCTGAAGATTGCTTTTAAGGGGGACAGGGCTATGAATAACACCCTGCCTCACCAAAATAGAAGCACCACCAGTGGCTTTATCACCTGTGGATGAAAACGAATGAAATGAATTGTACTGGCGAAAATCAAAGTTATCCGTACTTTTGAGGCTGTCCCTTGTAAACTAAAAGCTGATGGTTTAAAATCTTGGGATAATAATTGTAGATCAATAAAATCGTTTCTAAGGCCTCTGCAATTCCATTGTATAATATTATGTGAGCAACTCATTGGGGTACAATAGGAGAACGTGGACGAGACGAAGTTCCTTTATGCTGAGATGGCTGTGAGGGGCTTGTCTCCATATCTAGAGGTTCATAGGTGTTAATGAAGAGTTAGTAGATGGAGTGTTTCTATTTCTTTTTTTCCCTTTCTTCTTTCTTGATGAATCGGTGGCTGGCTGTGAAGTTGCTCGATGTGAAGCAATGGTTTGTGACGTCTCAGGCTGAATATCCGTCTGATACCCAGACGTCGACACAGTGACCAAGGCAGTAGGTTTTGTGGGTTGGGAAGTAGGTTTTCTGGATGAAAATACTGGTTTTTCTGTCAGTCTGGCCTGCAGCTGAGGACATTGCTACAGATCGTATGACTGCAGCAGGGTACGTGATATGAGAGATGGAGTTGGAGATTGATTTGTGTAAAGTTTATTGGCTTCAAGATAGGAATGTTCTTTTCACATTTTATTTTCATTATATTCAATTCTCTTTGATAAACAGGGCATGACCGAGATGAAGCAGGATGTGGCCCATTGCAATTAACACATTAAAGATCACTCCCACAGACCGTGCCATCATGATGATCACCACAGCGATGGCACACTGTAGAATTACGGCATGAGTTGGAGCCATGGCCAAACTGTTGACATTTGTAACACCGGAGTGGATTGGGGATATACACATCCACTCCGATGTTAAAATAACCTGCTTTGATTGACTGTGGCAGAGTTGATCTGGCAAATCTCAGGAGATAAATGTTTGCTTTTGTTATGATGCCATCCTTCTTTATGCTGAAACATTTAACTGCTGTATCGGATTGGTCTTTAAGCTCTGTAGCAATTTCCTCTTCAGTCATGTCATATAGACAACGTGCCCTGTCACGTATGATGCCTCGGCAAGAATTAAACAACACGGAAACAACAACTTCTATATTGGCAAATGTTTTGACAGACATGAGATTTAGAGATTGTAGTCTCCGTGCACACTCCACCAGAAGTGAACCACTACGGAGACGGGTGACATTTTTAACTTCACCACATATCCCATGGATAGCCTTCGATACAGCAAATGGATTCAGTTTAATGGGTAAAAAATCTGAAGCCTCAATAACTAAAACCCGAGCCCAGGAATGAACATTGGAAGAATTAATATCATTTGGATGATCAAGTTCAACCAGACGTCTCTTTTTCTCATTTCGAGAGGAACCAGCTTCTTGGTGAGTCATGATGAAAGGAAAATTATTCAGTACCCCTGCTCCCCACCCACCGCGGAGTGTCAACAAGGACTGTGTCAATATGCATCGGGTATCC
The DNA here is from genome assembly GCF_003918875.1 of Haliotis rubra. NCBI lineage: Eukaryota > Metazoa > Mollusca > Gastropoda > Lepetellida > Haliotidae > Haliotis > Haliotis rubra. The sequence goes on along the minus strand of NW_025765000.1, from coordinate 223,740 downwards.
AAGATGCTGACACCAGGGATACAGGGGTGTTATACTCCAGAGAATATGACATGAATAGCTGCATTTATCTACCAATTTAATGTCAAAATGGTTCGGTCCTAGACATGAAATTGGAGACAACCATTATTCAGAGGTCAGCATCACCAGATTGGCCCATGAGCCACCGCCTTCTGACATAGGACTCTAGGCAATTTAATATGATGATAATTTGAACATTGAGAATAAAAACAACAAAAATTAATTAAACTATGCAAAACAATATTTACTATGCACAGGGCTTGGCGTGACCAGCCGATTGATAGAACCGGACCAGTTCTACCACCCGTCTAAGTGAAGTCAGGGGCGAAGTGGTGGGTTTGGCAAAAGGAACACGGTTTCAGGTTCCCAGCCCTCAACCACCCATCCTCCAGACACAGGGGGCCAACCCACGGCGAACGGGTTGGTGGACCAAATATACCCCCGAATCAACAACGGGGGGGGTTGAAGAGCGCTTAGCGTTACCCAGCACCCACCACGGCTGCTTTTCGCAGCTCGGGACATCGTTTACTTCCTTCATTCTTCAGGCCGCAATGAAGTTATTCAGATCATTTCAACAGCCCTTGACAGCAATAGTATTGGCAAAATTGAGGTGAAATATAACATACAATAAGCATAAGGACATCGGTTTGTAACACTTCTATCCAAAATGAATTAATTTATTTAAATTCAAAGTCAAGTCGGCATTATTTCAGGCATATCAAACAATATGATTACCTCTGGTGAACACATATACTACGATTAAAAACATGTAGCGAACAGGTATAATTTCCATGACGTGGTCTGACAATTACCATCCAAAATGTACAGTCGTCCGACTCCCCGTTGTCCTCATACTTCTTATACCTTTAATTTGCTCAACCTTCTCAATAGTACGATCTTATAAAAAGAAACGCAAAAGTGAAATATCACTGAGAAATGTGGTCAGGTTCTTATTCAATCACATGTAAATCAACGAAAATTAACGGTATAGCACTGACATTTTGTAGAGTAATACATTGGTATCCCCTGCACATTTCACGTTAGTACCGCGTATGACCACCTCTTACTGCTAGGACTGCACGACACCTCCTTGGCACAGACCGAATCAGTTGTTTCGTTGAGGATTTTTTTCTCCATTCCTCTTGCAGCATGTTGAACAACTGTTGAAGGGTCAATGGCGGATTACGACGTCGACGTACACATTTACCGATCTGATCCCACATATGTTAATTTGGGTTCAGATCCGGGGATCTGGAGGGCCAGGTGAGGACATTGATGTTGGTATTGGCCAGGTAGTCCACTGTAGCACGTTCTGTGTGAGGTTTGGCCTTGTCTTGTTGGAACAGCTCCCTCTGGCGGTCGACAAGGCGATGCACGTGAGCACGGAGAATATGGTCGATATGTCGAGCGGCCGTTCCATTGCCTTGGACATGCACCAATTGTGATCGGTGTATGAGATGGCTACCCACAACATGACGCTCACTCAAACCAATCTGTCCACTTCCTGTATGCAATTTGCTGCGAAGCGTTTACCTCTTCGGTGGTAGACACGGATCCTTCCATTCTGTCTGCAGGGCATGAATAGGGATTCATCGCTGAACTATACGTGTCTCCATCGTCCCTGAGGCCATACCTTGTGCGCTCAACACCATTGCAGTTGTAGCTGGCGATGCTGCCTGGACAAAATCACGCCTGTATCAGGACGTCATGGTCGCAACCCTCCCTCTAGTAGACGGTTCCGGACAGTCTGGTCCCAGATCCTGCGCAGTCCCGGTACTGAGGATGCAGTGGAGGCAGCAAGAAAAATCGTTCTTTTAGCGTAGGTGGCGCAACCGGATGTAGCGGTCTTGGGCAGGAGTTCTGACTCGGGGTCTACCGGATCTGGTATGTCACGTTTTGATCGATGCTGCATGTGCACGCATGTGCATACCATGCCACTGCGTAAATGGCTCAAAACCACAGCATTTTGTTCACTGATACCCATCTGTGTACAAAGTCATCGTTTTCCAAACGATTATTTTGTAAGCTCCATAACACAACATATTCAACGTTCGAAACACTAAGTTTCCACATATCTAAATTTTTGAGGCAATTTTCACTTTGGCGTTACTTCTTTTTAAGAGTATATATCACTGCCAAGAGCTGTTGTAATTATCTGAATAGCTTCATTGCCTTCATGAAAACAAATGACGCTTTGAGGTCTGTGTATGGGCCCTGTCCTTCATCAAAAGCACACTCCTGGATATGAAGGGCACCAGAGTCAAAGCTCCATGCAGCAGAAGGACGATGAAATAAAGAACAAGCCATGCCATTTAAACTGTTTTTTTTTTACTAAACTCAGTACATTGACAACACAATCTACATTTAAAAATATGCAAAGTCCTATTGAATATTTCCATTGATAATCTTGTAAATGAATTTGTGAATTTGAACCAGAGAAAGATTATAGCGGTCGTAGGTGCACTTCAACTTTTGACTTTGAGTACACTTTCATTTTTTTGAGGATAACATTTTTTAAAAATTGCGAGTGTGAAGGAACTCTGCCCACCGTTTCACTTTCACATAGTAACCAAAACCGAGCCTTTAGAAATGATATTGCTTAAAAGTCAATAAAGAGATGAGAGAGCTACATTATCAAACAAAAATATATAATCGGCGCAAGTATTGAAGAGTCACCTATATATATTAATTAGATTAGATCTGCAAAGAAATTAAAACAAATATTAGAGACATGGTGACTTATAATGATTGAATTGAGTTTCATTTCAACAGTTATAACAAAAAGAAGCACAAGGGCGCTGCGACTAGCACAGTTTAAGGGATACCCTTCATAAGCAAGTTCACTAGCAGTAGTCAAAATTCCTGGTTGCAGTACAGAGTCAGTATCTGGTGTAACTGCTCCTGCTGTCGATCCCTTCTGTGCACCTTGACCTCATACTCCTTACCAGGTTCATTATAAAAGCTTGGGGTATGGCATGCACTCCTGGAGCAGAGCTCTCTAAAGTGTCCTCAGATCATGTGGCACAGGGTGTCTTCGGTAATCGCGGCGCCCCAGCTCATCCCATTAATGTTCAATGGGATTAAAGTCGGGGGAGCAAGAACGCCAGTTCATTCTCCTAATGCCCTCGTGCTCAATGAAGTCGTTGACGACGTGTCCACGGTGAAGTCGAGCGTTATCATCTTGGAGGATTGGGGGACCTCTGTAGTGACGAATGGTCCTCATGAATGGTACCACAACTGGAGCCACTATCTCATCTCTGTAGCGCAGTGCAGTGCAGTGCAGTGAGATTTCCCACAATAACGTGTACTCGTGTCATCGCTGTCCCGTTTAAACCGGCTTTCATCAATAAACCAAACTTAGGACGTTGATTCAAGCGCTGATGACGTGTGCACATTAGTTATCGTGCTTGGTGGTGACGTGTTGTCAGTGGTGGACGAACAGCCGGACGTCGGGAACGGAGACCAGCTGAACGTAACCTGCTTCTTACTGTTGACTGACTAATGCGGACGTTGGTGGCGTTGGAGTTCATCTCTCAAATGACGTGACGTCAGAAATCGGTTGCGTAGAGCAAGGTTGAAGAGGTCTCTATGTGGTAACCCTAGAACGCTCAGGTCTACGGGAATGAGCAACAGTTCCAGTCGCCTGAGTGCAACAACCTGACGTTGGCAACCACCCGCTTTGAGCATGCCAATAGCTCGATCTCGATTTTCAATACTCAGAAGACGTCGCATTTTTACTGTCAGCGAGGCCTGAAAGCACATGCTTGTCCCCCGATTTGCATGTGCCCATACCCCGATTTACACGCGCAGATCGTGTGATAGGTTTGCGTTCACTTGTAACGATCTGTGTTAATGCATGAAAATCTACAATTGTTGGAATAATTATCACTGTTTGCTTACTTTTTTCATTATTTTCTGTGGTTTAAATGTTGTTCCCAGTGCTAATGCCATAATCGTTAATCATGATTGTAGCCTCTAACAACTAAAGTTTGTCTTACTGTCAACTCTAAATATGATTAAAGCAGCTTTATTTTCTACCAGTCATTCATATGGGCGACCCTTCAATAATTATATTATGTGTAGCTTGCCTTGTCAAATCAACTCAGTAAAGGTATTTGTGGTTTCGACCTCATTTCAAACCTAAGCTCTTTCAACAACACTAGAATAGTGCGGAAAGCGGCGTTAACCTTTTTCTAAGCAAACGGTGAGCCTAGATCGATCGTTCAATATACAATGAGTATCACGATTTGATGCACATTCGTACTTTTAGCACTAGAATTTTCGTTTATCCGTAAAAACTAACCACATTTAATGAATCGATAATTTTGAGCTAACAGTAAATACATTCTCGTGCAACTATACACATACACTGCAAAGCAAGAGTGAAATGGATAAAACACAGTTTAATCTTAATCCTGCCATATTGAAGTAGCTTTTAACAGCTCAGTAAATCAACGAGATTGAATACTTGTCTGCTTAAAAGACAGTTGCCATTGGTGATGTGGTAAACAGCCGCACAAATACTCGATAAATGTAACCGTTCATATTGGGTCACTGTTTGCGACACATGTATGTTCATACGTGTTAGCTTTGGAAGTGTTATTTATGGAAATAAGTACATACGATATGTAAGTGAGTCATGACTTATCAATTACGTTTTATCTGACAATCTACTGGCATTAAGTATCAGTTTAAGTGTTGGATTCAGTTCTGTCAAAACGGGATTTTTCAAGGTTGCACACCACTGAAACACATGACAAACTAAGGAAGAACGTCATTGGTTGATTCATGAGGCATTTGCGAATAAACGTAGTGAAGATATACATCGTTATATATCTATCGGATTTGGGACAGTTTGTAAAGAAATATACATATGTCATCTGAAGTTTACTGAGAAAACTGTGTGAAATGCTCGGCATTATTCATAATATCAAGGGAAAATTGGGGTTGCAACAATTTAGACGAGAAGTAGGCATCCATACGTTCCCGAATTTGTTCAGGTGAACATTTGATTAGCCTCTGCATGTGTTTATGACGGGTGCGACTGGTGGGGCAATGTAGGCTAAGCTTTTTCGGCAAAACAAGCATCACGATTTTATAGTGATTCATTAATACATATACTTGATAGTACACTCGACTATGCTGTTAGGAGATATTTTTATTTATGTGGAAAGGTTTCTTGCCTCTGTTAATATGTATTGATGTAATATTATTTTTAGGTACGAATAGAGGAATAGTATGTATGTGTCAATATATAGATATATCGGAAACTCCTTTCCATATCCATGAGAAATCGACTGTATTGAATATTCCATCACAAGGGATAACTATTTCAAAGTAAAACTATGAAGGATCTTTTAATAGTGTCAGTTCTCATTTAATTATTGCATTTTAAAGGAATTAGATTTGTTAAGTGATTTGTAAATAGATATATATTTTATTATTGGTAGTTTGAATTAGTAACTGAGTTGTTAGTGGCTGTACCCTCAAACGGGGTTGACGTAGCGTAAAATTATTGTCCACCTGCGAGGGTATGTAAGTCCCAAAACATTTGAAGTCCATTTAAGTGTACCAGGTTTTTAATCGTAGTATTGTTGTGTTTTTAATGTATGGCTTAATGTCAGCATCAACGCCAATGGCTGAAGGGATGGTGTAAATCCAGCTAGGGTCCATGCAGGTAGCAAAAGTAATGTAAGTCCCCATGGTCCCTAGTTCAGTTGCCGATTACAATATAAAAATGTGGCTGAGATCGCCAACGACGGAAGGTAGATCAACATACTAGGCACCATGGGGACTTACAGTACATTTGCTTCTTGCATGGACCCTCGCTGGATTCACACCATCCCCTCAGCCGTTATAGCAACGTAGACAAATCTAGCCATACATTTAAAAACACACATATTCTACGATTAAAAATAGCGGAGAGTTTCAACTTACTTTTAATGTTTGTGGACTTACGTATGCTCTCAGGAGGACAATAATATTACAGTACTTTAACCCCCCTTGAGGATACAGCCACTAACAATCTGAGTTATTAATTGTATCAAATGACAAGTAGTCTCGAAAAGGTGAGTGTAACCTGCCCTACCAGTTACACCACCCACAAACAAATGCAAAGGTATGAAAAACATGTGAACAAATGACCACGGGACATAATTATTGTCACTCATGCGTCACATTCGGCATGTTCTCCTCATGTATGTCAACGTATGAAAGGTTCACTGCATCCTTGAAAGTGATGATGTTCACTAACGAACCTGTTCTTTGTGGCCAACATGCCCCACCCAAATGTGATGAAGGTATCCCCTATAATGTATAAATAAGTGTGTCTTGTTAGTCTAAAGCTCTTGACTAGTTCTATGAGGCGTTTAAAAATATTCCAGCAATATCAGAGCAAGTTACAACAAAAACATACCTATGAGGGTACTTTTATCTCAGGTCTTCGGGTGACGAACGAACACTGTAACCAATAGGCTGACAATGTTATCACTATATTGAATTAACACAAGCATACACCGAGAACGTAAATGAGCACAACCCTGTTTCAGAACTGAGAGTGGGAGTGAGTGAGTGGAAGTTTATAGTCACAGCGGCAGTATTTCAGCCATATCTTGACTTATAATAGTTATAAATTCATGATAAATGCGCAAATTTTAAAACCTGTCGACGAAGGACAGTAAAACCAACTAGTATATCACAGAAATAAGAAATAAAACTAGCATATATCTTTAAAACAGGATTTCAAATTAGGACAAGACAATATATAAAAGCGCTGAGGACCGCCAACAACTGAAGGTAGATCACCACTCTAGGGACCATGGGGACTTACAGTACTTTGGCCACCTGCATTAGGCCCTAACTGGCCATTGGAGATTGTACTGATATTTAACCATAATAAAACAACAAATATTCAACTCTATTTCTTTTCAAAACTCAATGAGCAAATGATAATTAACTTTACTAAAAAAGGATCTTTCACAGTTTTGACACTGAAATACTTAACCCCTTGTGATGGAAAATTCAATACAGTCAAACAGGCAAGCTTGACCGTGATTCTCTCATCACGAGGGATGCAAAACGGAGGATCCTCAACTTTAAATACGTATCCATGTGTATATCTTGTATGGCCAATGCGACATCGTACTGTGACATGAACAGAAATGAGTCATACTTCTAAAAGGGCAGTAATCTAATGTAAGATTGAATATCTGACTAAAGGAAACAAGCACAACGTAGACATATTGTATGCTCCACCCCTCAGCCCAATCCGCCCTAGGAAAGACCCAGTGAAAATCCGTCTTCCAGTCTGCAGCGGGGATACAATCCACTACAATGCAGCCAACGTTCTTGCCCGCCTCCTCTCATCCTAAAGATTCTCGACATTACCCAGTCAGGCAGATTAACCAGGTATGGTGTGGTCGACCTGTTCACAAATGTACCCCGTGAGGGAACCATTGAAATCATCATAGACCGCACAGATGAAATCAAGCTATCCCAAGAAACCCGCATAACAACTGTAAGCATCACCAACAGATACATTCCTGCATCAGCTCCAATGGTCTTGAATGACATGGCAGCTGCATGCATACCCACTATCTGCCCTCCAAGTCACAACGAAAGTCTTCTCGACATGTCAGCGTTTATGGATGAAACAGATTACATATTTACAAGGTTTATATCCGAGAGTGGTACGCAGAGACCAAGTCATAAGGAAAGTTTTCTCGTCATGTCAGCGTTTATGGATGAAACAGATTACATATTTGCAAGGTTTATACCTGAGAGCGGTAAGCAGAGATACGGCGTTCTGTTGTATGAGTGGGTAGCGTGCGTCACATGCATGCGGGCTGCGTTTTGGTAAACCCTTTCAAACTAAACCGTGTTTTTAATTACCTGAAAGGTGCTTCTCAACATTAGTAGCACTGACATATCATCATTATTATCATCATGGACAGCTACATCACTATGAAAATATATTAGGGGTTACTTAAGGATTTTGAAATATGCACATGGAACTTCTTCAACTTTTAGTAACCTACAGGATTCTGACATATTTCTTAACATGTTTTAATATAGTCGGAACCGGACGAAGAACTTTAAGGATATAATTGATGTTAGTTTGTGTTTATATGAAATTATGATACATAGTGCTGAAGATGGAACATTTTCATGATAAGCATTGCACTATGGCATTCAATGCCTTAATGGACAATTTTTGACATTCAAAATTCTTTTGCAGAGAACGCTATTAGTCTAGGTACAATACTGGACTAATTCGTCAAGATGAGGTTGTGATTAGGCAACATAGTTTCTATACACTTTTCTTTTCATTGAAAGGAGAAGATGAAGATGCATCCTTGCCACAAGCACATCAGTATCAAGCACATTTAGTTTGAATGTGTTGATTTTTGTCATATCAGACAACGTTTTCCTTCAAAGATGTTCCGACTTTATGTTAACATTTCAGAAATGTTGGAAATATAAATTTACCAAATGTTAAACGTAGTTTTTTTGTTATTTTAACGGTTGGCTAAATTTTCCTACAATCGCAAGCCGCTAAAGGGATGGTGTAAATCCAGCTAGGATCCATTCAGGTAGCAAAAGTAATGTAAGTCCCCATGGTTCCTAGTATGGTGATCTACTTTCAATGGTTCGCGATCTATAGTCCGTGTTTTATACTGTTTTGTCTTCTATAATTGGAATATTTTAGCTTTGCTCGCTAGTTTTATATTCAATTCTGTGATTCTCTAGTAGTTTTCCTATCCATCGTCGACAGGTTTTAATCTTCCAAATGTTTTCACTTTTTACTGTATAAATTGTTTTCGTCACGATATGGCTGAGATATTGCCGATGTGACGTTAAATATTAACTCACTCACTCAGAAAAGTTGCAAATTACTTGATTTCAGCGTATTAAAATGAAATCAAACTTTATGAAAAAATATAGATTTGTATATCAGAGTTCAGTTTGGACTGACGTTTTAGTGATTTCAACATCGGATTTAGAAAGACATGCTCTCGCCGCAAATAGCTACAACATAGCTGTTGCTTCCTTAGATATGAAGTCAATAGAGTTCTTCTCTGAGTTCTTGTCTTAGCTCTTCCTTAGAGCTGATAACGGCATCATACACCTCTTTCAAGTCCGTATTTTTCGGGTCCTGACGTATCATCATTGCCGCCATTTGCTTCTCCGTCCGTCTCCGAGCGATCTTCGTGCAGGGGAGAGCAGTCCCCTTTTGCGTATTTCTCCAGGTTGGTCCCCGGTCTCGGGCTGCTTATGTTTCTTTTGTCTTCTTTTAGGCGTTAGAGACTTCATTTTATTTGAATTTGTGTAAAACAGTTCTAAAGTGTTGTATACAACCCAGCATTCGTACTGACCATAAAGCTGTGATTTTACAACATTATGAGGAAAGGAAAAGTAGGCCTAATTTTTGGAAATTTAATAATTCACTACTTCAAGATAAGGAGTATGTAGATAAACTTAAGACTTTTTTAAGAATGTAAAGGAAGATTTAAACCCAGCAATGCACTTCGATTGGATAAAATTCAAAATAATGACAACTAAATATAAATTGAAGTCCAAAAGGGAGAGAGAACTTATATAGAAGTTATCCATATTAGATAATCAGTTACAGGATAGTATGATGAAAACCTTACAAAACGAATATGAGGAAAATCAGACTGATTTAGAATTCATTTTATGAACGAAGAGCTGAAGGCTCATTCATTCAATTTAGAAAGACAGAGGCAAATAAAGTAAAAGTTCTCCGAGAATTAGAGAATTGGTAACGGTGTCAGAATAGAAAATGAACAAGATATACTGTCAGAAATTACAGATTTTTATTCTACTTCATGCAAAGACTGATGAAGACATTTGAGAGTATTTTGATCAAGATGTACCTCAGATTCAAGAGGAAGATCCATGTAAGCCCATGTTTATGAAAGATATTGATTTCGATGAGCTATATAAGTGCTTTAAAACAAATGAAGCCGAACAAGACGCCAGGTTGTGATGGTTTAACCAGTGAATTTTATAAATATTTTTGGCAAGTTTTCTTTAATAAATCACTGGAATATTCTTCCGAAATACATACATTAAGTGTTTCGCAAAGACGTGTTGTTATAACAGTAATTGACAAACCCAATAAAGATGTAAAATATTTGAGAAATTGGAGGCTTATTACTTTATTTACTATTGATTATAAAATGTTTGCTAAAGTTTTAGCAAAAGTAGGATAAAGTCTGTTTTAGATTATACAATTCGTGAAACTCAAACTCAAGAAATCGTCTCACACAAGGTTATGAAAATCAGGGCATTAAAGCTTTAGGTTTTGATTTATTTAATAAAGCCCTTAAACTATACTGAACCGCAAAAGAAACGCGAACCGATAGTGGTTTCTTAAACTATACACTTTAACTCGCTCTAATAAACAATCAAAACGGAGGATTGCGTTTAAACTTGACAATTATGGTTAACACATATTCGGGCGATTCTAATTCAACTTAGTATGTAACACGAGTTCTGATTGGTCAATGCTATAAATTTCCGACCGTATAATCAGCATATACGGTCGCAATTTGAAAACCGATTCACCAAAACCTTTAACTGTATCCCTACACTTTTGGGGTAACGCTGCTTTGCAGGACATTGTCATTGCAGAAGCCATAGGTCAATTAACTGCCCTATCCAGCTAAAATGGGTGGAATTTGTGTTAAAACGACAAAATAGTATCATAAATTTAATTTTAAGTTCAAACAACTTACTCGCAACGGGCTGTTGACCCAACACTGTTAGATCTTGAAACAAGATTATGACGTCATTATGGAGCGTGACGTCACCTGCTGTGACGTCATTTGACAACAGAACTGATAATGGCCCGTAGTTAAGGAATCAGCGGGCCGATCATTTCTGTAACTAGAGAGGCGGTTTCATCATAATTCCTTCCATTTTATCTATAATACTATGATCTATTCATCATTGTCAGATTTAGTCTGTGCGCACATAATAAACGTGTGTAGTTTGAAAAGGGAACTACTTTTTCTGGCGATGGTGTAAGTTCAAGGAGGATATGATTAACCTTTGACCTAGAGGAACTTTGACATGGTTTCAATAATGAATTTCTTTCACGAAAAACAGCGTAAAACGAGTTGAATTAGAATGGGGATAACTGTACTGTGTTTGACGAATTGGGGACGTATACCAATTGGGACGCTTGCGCGTCGCCGATATAACTAAATTTGCGGCTATATAACCACCGGTATACGTCCCCAATTCGCCAAACACAGTACAGTTATCCCCTAAATCACATCCAGGGTTCACACAAACAAATTTACCAAAAAATGGTACCACTAAGATACCTCAAAGTCAGTATCGTGTTGGCCTCCATGGGCATCGATGACGGCGTTGCGTGGTCTGTACATGGAATGAATTAGCCGTTTGCAGAAGACCATAGGTACTTGGGTCCGTACTCTGCTTAATGACTTATCGAGTCCAGCCGGAGCTGTCGGCCTTGGTTAAAGGTCATTCAGTCTGGCAGGGGGCAAACGACCGTTGTCTTGCTGGAAGATGTGATTTCTGCGACGTTCAGAATGTAGTACAACGTGGAGTCTTATGACTTGGTCAGTATAGTGAGCAGCTGTCATGCCATTTCTTCGTCCTGGACCGTGACTCTGGAACACCACAGGGCAAACTCTCTGGTTCAGATCGATTCCACCCTACACCATGATGCTTGGACCAACCCACGGGTCTCTTTCAACAACACACGCATTTGAAAACCGTTCCGCATGCCTTCGCGTACCCTCACTCTGCCATTGGCTGTCGAAACACAATACCGCCATTCATCAGAAAAGCACAGTTCTCCATTCTCGATAACGTCAATATCGATGCTGAGTTGCCCATTGCAGTCGGTTTTTGCGGTAACGAGCGGTAAGGACAGGACCACGACATGGTCTGTGACAGCATAGGTTACTTTCGCGCAAACATCGACGCACTGTAACGGCACTAATGGGTCTCTTGTGAGTCCCAGTGGTCTGGCGAGCTGTTTCCGTGGGTCTGGTGAAGCGATTCTGCATATGATTGCGCACAATCTGTCGGTCTTGACGTTGTGATGTTACTGCAGGTCGTCTACTGCGTGGACGGTCAGGAATGCTGTTAGTGGCCTGATACCGTTCCTGCAGTCGGTAGATTGTCCTAACATGAACATTAAAATGATTGGCTACCCTCCATGCAGCCTGGCAAACTTGCAATCGTCCCAAGGCTTGGTTCCTCTCATCTCTCGTTAGGCGTGGTATGGCGATTGTGTCAACACAAGAATGCTTTCAGGCGAGTTTAGGACTCGCTGTCATTGGTGGGGTTGTCACGATCTGCATGTGCATTTTCATTTTCACGAATGTCATACGGAACCTTTTACCACGTCTTTTTAGGTACGTTTGGTTGATATGCTCTTTCATCAGGAAACACACTGATTTTGGTAATCACTGTCAATTTGATTGAAAAACATGTTAACAAAACTTTACAATCACAATAAAAGCACAACCTTGTAAGAACAAAATTTTGGTTTTGAAACTCGCGTTTCTTTTGCGGTTCAGTATACTATTAGTATGGCTTTCTAAATATTGCAAGAATAAGAAATTTTGGAGCTATCAAGTTCAACCTATATTTGCAACTGTAGTCTCCCTTGAGTTTTTATTAAACTGAAACTTTGACTTACAAAATATGAATTTAACCATTCCACTATTTTATAAAAATATCTTGAATATCTGGAAATTCCATTTTTTACACAGATGTTGACATTTTTCATCAAATTATTTGGAACAATAAATAGGTGCTTATTAACAGAAAAAACCTTAGATGAGTTAGATTGGAAAGAAGCAGGTATTATTTATGTTTGACAATTACTAAGAAAAATGTAAATTTCCTGAAAAGACAAACATTAGCTGGGATAATATGGACTAGAAATTTCCCAAAGAAAATACAGATTGTATTCCAATTTGGTCAAAATGTTTATTATAAATATATGACTGGTTCTTTTCCGAGGGATGTTTGCCCACACGTCAAGGGTGTAAAAGTTGCTGATATTCCTGATAATGCCAAGTTTTGGTACAGCTTAGTGCATGATATTTGTTCTGTGGCAGAAGAGAATACTTGTAAATGGGAAATTGTACAAGAATCAGAATTAGAAAATGAAATACAAACAATTACATCTTAAAATTCTTCACTGAATTTTGCCTTGCAATCTATATCTGAACAAGTTAAATGTTAAAGATAGTAGACTGTGTGAACACTGTGGCAATATTGACACTATCAGAAATTATATGTTTTATTGCTCTCAGGGTTTGCCATTCCGGCTTTCTCATATTTTAAATGGGCAAAAGCAAATATTCAAGATAAGGTATATCAAAATTACAGAGATGTTGTATTATATGGCCTTAATGGAGTCTCTGATCATAAAGACTGTAAAATATTTAATTATGTATTGATGTTTGCTAAATTTATAGTGTATCGCTGCAAAGTCACTGGAAGTGATTGTAATTTTAGACACTTTCATAAAAGATCTAAAATTACATTATAAAATACTGAAACATACCGGAAAACTGTAAGTGAAAAGTAAAATCTAAGTCTTTAACACTTATGACAACTGTGTTACTAATTATGACCTATCATTTTTAATCCAACACCCTGGTATGTCTATCCACGTGACACTGTACAGGGAATTAATCGTGGAACTTTATTGCTAATATATGATGCTTTAAAAATAAAAACAATCAATAAAAAATAGAAAAAGAACATAGCTGATGCGGCGTTAAGCAATATTGACTCAATCACTGATTATCAAATTCAGATCCGGGTAAGAATTTGTCTGCAGCAACCTATGCTTGACATGAAAGGCGACTAATGGGATCGGATGTTCCGGACACTAATTAGGTAGATTCATAAGATGGTATTCCATTGACACGATCGATGGTTATGACGTCCATCACAGCATTGTCTGGTCCGGACTCGATTATTTACAGACCACTGGCATATAGTTGGAATATTGCAGCAGTAAAGGGCAAACAAACAGTCTTGACCACACGATATTTGTGGTTTTAACATTCCTTAAACATTCTAAAGCAATTCCTTACCCTCTCTGGCAGCAGGTGCTTGTCCATCCCTGCCTGCACCTACACTGACCAGTGTCTTCATCCAACGTCCCTCCATTGAAGCAGAACTTGTTGCATGATCTGTAGATTTCTGGGGACATCGCCAATCGACCTGCGCTGACATCGTTCCAGGCATGATGCCGTAGACTCGTTGTCATGACAACAACGTGTTCTGTTCCTGGCTTGGTGCCCTCCACCACATGATCTACTGCATTCTCCCCACTCTCCCACACTCCAGTCACAGTCGGCCACACATGTTCCACGTGTATAGTCGATAACAAAGTGTTGATATGAGCAATGTCAAGAACAATGTCGACATTTCGAAACTGTCTGAATTGTCACCCAAACAGTGTTTACCTGTCACAGTTTACACGTTTAATTTGACGTCCATGTGTCTATGTACATGTTCACTGTCTGCTGTCCTACACATGTCTGTCTTGCGCAAACAACGCAGTGCATGTTATTATCGTGCAAGGGGCTTATCACATAGCTCAAGCAGCCAATAGCAGAATGTGCTGTTATCATTCAGACAAGGTCCAATCATATTTCAATAACACTTGGGACTTCCTTTCGGCAGGATCTTTTATCCTGCGTACATTCCTATCGTCATAGTCCCTTTAACAGTTCTCATGAACCAGATGAAACGAAGTTACTGAATTGAATGTTGACAAATTGCTTCAAGTATGAAGACTGCCCGGTAAATTGTTTCCTAATGCTGGTGCCACATATCTAAACAATAGCGTTCACTGATTCAACAGAGTTCGTTAGGCCCATATTATAATGATGATAAAATGTATTATATTTTCTTTAGGTATGGACTTGCAGATTGCACATTGATGTTGCGATAATACACACTGGTCCAGCTGTAAGGTTGTGTACAACCAAAAACAACATCAAATTCCTCTTCAGTATCGACCCGTGAAGATCCGGGGTAGAATAGGTCTTCAGCAACCCATGCTTGCCGCAAAAGGCGACTATGCTTGTCGTAAAAGGCGACTAACGGGATCGGGTGGTCAGGCTCGCTGACTTGGTTGACACATGTCATCGGTTCCCAATTGCGCAGATCGATGCTCATGCTGTTGATCACTGGATTGTCTGGTCCAGACTCGATTATTTACAGACCGCCGCCATATAGCTCGGATATTGCTGAGTGCAGCGTAAAACTAAAGTCACTCACTCACTCACTCACTCTTCAGTATCAGATTGTACAGTAATATACCCTACAGAGTAAAAAATACATTCCTGCCTTGTAAAGAACATTGTATGTATGCAATGAAACAGCATAAACATCCATATACTACCTACATTAAATTTTTGCAGTTGTAATTAGTACAAAGAAATAGTATGTAGAAATAATATATATTTCTTTCACGACAGTCTAGATTTTGGTCTACAGGCTCCAGCCATACGTCAGCTTATACGAGCTATGTACACTGTGTTTTTGAAGAAGACAAGATTATGTGTGTGTGTCAACAGTATATATGTCATGGTGGTAAGGGGAACTGTGAAAAACCGTTCGTTATGGACATTCTCGCTGATGGGTTGGAACGAAGTCAATATTTGCCGGACACAGTGTAATTTCATCATTATCTTGTTTCCTTTGACAAAGTGATGGTTTTGAATAATGCGGTACTGCAATGACTAGTGATCCCCATGTATTACGAGTCAAGTCACACAAATGGAAAAACATTCCAAGCTTTTTTCGAAAATTAGAATATTTTGCATTTTAACGACTCGATTGATGTAGTCGTTCTCTTTTGTTTCAACAGGCTTTTATGCTAATCATGTATAATCATGGTGGTTCTATGTACATTTTTTTAAAGCTAGTGTATGTTTAGCGGACTGGACATGAGAGCCACTGTCCACGGCACAATATATGACACAGTATGACAGTAGATCACACAGACTGAGAACCACATTGCTAATTGGACATATGCAGGAGCATTAAGATATATGTCTATGTCAAGATAACTTCCCAAGTCAATTTAGCTCTACACACATTTTTAATCTTAGAATGTGTTGTTTTACCATCGCTAAAAATCAGTACAATCGCCAGTGGCTGAAGGGATGGTATAAATCCAACTAGGTTCCATGCAGGTAGCCAAAGTACTGTAAGTCCCCATAGTCCCTAGCATGGTGATCTGCCTTCAGTTGTTGGCGGTTCTCAGCCCTTTTATATTGTCTTGTCCTAATTTGAAATCCTATTTTGGAGATATATGCTAGATGCATTTTTATTACTGTTATACTGGTTGGATTTACTGCCCTTCCTTTATCGTGGATTTATAACAATTTTAAGTCACGATATGGCTGGAAATACTGCCACTGTGGCTATAAACGGTCACTCACTCACCCACTCACTCACCCACTCACTCACGCACTCACTGTCAAGATAGTTACAACACATAGCAAGCTGTTAGCCTGCAGCTGTGTATAAGTTATATTGCACAACAGTCCTCCCTTCCCTCGCCCCAGTCATGACAGATGATCGCGATTCGCTCTTAAACAGTCTGCAAAACCTGTTCTTAGACGACACTGTCGAGATATTTTAAAACAATCTTAAGTAGGCAACAAGGAACATGTCAATCGATCTATAAAATACGAGATGTGTTGTCCCAGTTGCCTAGCATTTCAAGATATACAAAAGCAATTCAGTTACTTTGTGAGTGGGAACTGAGTCACAGATCCATTTTCAGCCACCATTTCCTTAAGACTGATATACCCGTCAAAACTTGAAATACAGTGACACTGACTTTCTGTTTCCTATTTAGATATATGCTTAAAGATTCACAATTCACATCTCCCTACACAAATGCAGTGCAAGAGGAATGACTGCAGCTTCCCAGAGTGTACTTCCCTTCAAGTCGCACAGTATCCCCTGCAGCCCAAGCCTTCCGTATCTACATTCAACTAAGGCGTTCTTGTCGGTTTTCTTAGCTATATATAATATGATAGAAAACATCGTTAAACATTGTTTTGTGGAAATTGAAGGAACTGCGTTAATTCTTCGAGTTATCCGAGTTCGACACAACAGTAAACTCATGTCTCAATTAATAATATGCATGGCCAAACTGTTTACTTCCAGACAACCGTAGAATTAACAGAACCGTGTGTGATTATAACAGACATATAACCAGTCGCAACATCCTCGATAATCTCCAGGGTATGTGTTCCGATAAATCTCCACAATACCTTAGATGCATCTACGGCTCTGCCCGAAAATTGTATTACTTCCTTTGGCTGGCTCCGCATTCTCACAGTAGCCAATCAGCTAAGCCGCCGTTAAAACCGAGCCTGCTAGTGTCAACAAAGATAGCGGTCGCAGCCGCGAAGGTTTGTTCGCAGTGCGACTCAGAATTTTGGGGAAATCAAACAGACAAATTGACAGGTCTGAAACATTAAACACATATATGTAAGAACTCCTTCTACCTCTTTCAGGGTACCTCTGCAAAAACTGTGTTGCCAAGTTTAATCGGTTAGATAATTTAAGAAGCGAAAGCGACTTGTGGTTGGTACGCTCAACTTCCCAGCGTAGACACCTGATTGGATAAAAGCCAGCCAAGGAGGTTATAAAATCCGTAGATGCATCCAGGGTATAGTGGAGATTTAACGGAACGTATACCCGGGAGATTATCGAGGATGCAGTCGCAAATGACTTTGTGAAGCATTCTACGTTTATATATTTACACAAAGCGAGTTTTCCAGTGTAAAATCACATCAAACTTGAATTCTTTTTCACATATTGTCTACAACGAAATCTGGAAGTGGTTAGTATAACCCTGAACACTGCTTGTTTGACAAGTTACTCTGCCAAAGTAATGGTGGCGACAAGACCCTTTCCAAAACCAGAAAACATAAAAAGAGTCTATTGTTCGATTCCTACTTATCATATGTATGTGTTTATTAATCACTGTCCAGTAGTAAAGATACAAGGTTCTCACGTATCCATGCATTAGCCTGCGGGGACAAACCTTTAATATAATAATAGTCCATTTATATTGCGCGTTTATCCATGCACATTGCATGCTCAAAGCGCTGACATATTACCCCTGGTCAACGAGTACAGAACACTCCTGTGAAGAATACAACCGGTCGCCTGTCAGGCCTGCTCAAGGTTCAACTTCAGACTACCATCGTATCATACCAGGTATCCAATTTTACTGTTGGGTGGACAGAGGCAATTTTGAACAAACTCACTTGCCTAAGGTGAGACCACATGCGTCACATATGCTTCGTTGTGGGCAGGACTGAAGTCCTAGAAACTTTCAGGAGTCAAGCTGCCAAACACGATAAACCATCCGAGTACTGTCCGCGACCAACGTTGCTTAACTTCAACTGATTGTGACCTGAGCTCTACACACAGGACCACACACCGCCACAAGGATTGTCTTGTTATTTAAATTTTGTTTTCTCAGTGTTACAAATCGATTTGTGGTACACCTGTATTGTTGAAACAAACAACTCGAGCGATAAATGTACATCTTGCGGCGAGACACTTAAGTAGCCTGACCTGCACAAATGTGTGGACTCTGTTTTACAGGCAGATATTTTAAGGCAGTGTCTTCCTGTTATTATACGGAATTCTCCATTGACGATTTTAACCTGTTGCGTAGTGTGATTAATGTAATGAGACTATCTTTTGTTGAGTCTGAGTATGGATGTTTAGGCCTGCCACTCCCTATTAATTGTAACACCACCCGTTGACGTTACTTGTCCTTAAGTTCATAAATCACACTTTTTGATTTGGCAAAACTACGATCAACTTGGCATACTGGCGTCCAAAACATCAGTTTCCTATTTCTCTTTGGTGTTACATATGCATGAATTTGTAAAAAGGAAACTCAACCAGTCCAACGATTGCTCTCGCTAGTATTGTTGTGTTCGGGAGATAATCCATATGATTTTATCATTGAAGTACATTACCACGTGGCTTTCTGTTTTCTTCTGATCGAGATATACCTGGTAACACATCTATGGTATTTCTGTTTTGGATTACCCCAGATGTTTAACCATTTAACCCGTAGACTATGATTTTAAGATAAGTGACTGTATTGTTTATCATATTGTTGAAACTTAAAGACTCAGTGTTGTTCAACGAGCAGGGCAAACATCTACTTTTTATAATACCATGGGTGTTATCAGTTTGTTCGAAAGCCTAACCATTAACAATTTACAATGTGAAGAGTAAACAATGCGTGGAGTTCGGCGTAAAAGCCCAGGATTTATCAAAGTGGGTCAATCGATACATTATTATATCCTGTTCAAATAACATAACACAAATAAAGTACAATGTACTCAAGTGACGACTCGGTGAAAGGAACGTCGGATCTGCAGCTAATCATATAATTCCCTGGGAATTTCAGAAACAAATAGGGATCTATTTCAACGACATTCAGAAAACCACGTTATGACAAGTGTATATGAGGGTCATCGATGTCTATTACTCAGGCAAACCAAATTCAAACGTATCAAGAAACCGATAACATGGGCTCCTCAGTTGAGCTGACACAAGAGTTAAGGGTGTTGCAATTCAAATATTTAGAATTGAAGTATATATAAATTGTTTTATAGGTACGTTTCGTCATATGTTACTAGTAAATACAATTTGACACAATTAGATTCCACTCTTTCAGACCTGGTATTATCAATGTAATAAAGACATGTTTTTGATGTGGTTGGAATCGCACAACCAGCCATGCTTTTAGTAGAGAATACGATAACTATCAAAAATATTTTATCACTTATAGAACCCAATGCATGTTGTCTTACTCCGCTACATGCAAACGTAATGTCGTAATCTGCAGCCATTTCATCTTTGTTTGGGTTTGTTTGTTTTGTTTTTCTTGTTTTTGTTTGTTTTGTTTTGTTTTGTTTTGTTGTTTTGCTGTTGTTTTTGAGGGGGTATTTGTGTTCTTTGTTTGTTTTGTTGTTCGTTTAAGTTTTCTTTGTTTGTTGGGGTGTTGTTGTTTGTTTGTAATTTGTAGCTGTTGTTTTGTTGTTTTGTTTTATGTATTTTTTGTTTCGGGCGGGGTGGTCTGATTTGAATGTTTCTTCGTGTCAAATGCCTCTAAGCTAATTGTATTTAAAAACACAATATTACAATATGATAATGCTGAGTTTTAATAAAAGTAGTCATGTATTCGGTTTGGCTTTACATCACAAATATATGAAATACACAATGCCATTTAGGAAGTAGTCAAATGTAACTTGTGTGTATATTGGGGATTACACTTTCTTAGTAAAAAGTACAGACTCTCGTACTTTTGTTCCGGGATTCGAACCCACACCCCCAGAGTCAGGGCACCTAATCGCCAGCACACAAAGTCAGACGCCTGGACCGCTCAACCACCGCAGCTTCCACAAAGATGGAAGTCGGTCAACTGGTAGTCTAGACTGCGGACTTTGTGTACCCCTCTGATATGTGTTAATTGACACGGCTCCCACGACCGAAAGTGGGAAATACACAGTGCCATTTAGAAAGTGGTCAAATGTTCCCACAACGTTGTAGAGGGATCGGGTTGTTGGCACAACGCTGACGGTTTGGTTATTATTTAACGCCACACTTAGCAGTATTCCAGATATATGGCGCCGGTTGATAAATAATCGAGTCTGTACCAGACAATCCATTGATCAACAGTGCGAGCATCGATCTGCGCAATTGGGATGCAATGACATTTGTCAACCAAGTCAGCGACAAGCATGGGTTTCTGAAGACCAATTTCAACCCGGATCTTCACGGGTCCACAATGCCGATGGTATCTCAAGTGGTTGTTCTGTTGATTACGTTATAAATTCATAAATTCCAGGTCTTAGTGTGGACGTTGACGTGCGAGGTACCGGAATCTAGCATTCCCATGACTTGCCATCTGCCAGTCTCACTTGGTGATGCCCTTTTTGGTAAAATCTTTTCAGAGGCTGCTTAGACTAGTAATGATAACGGACAGGGTACGAGGCCTTCAAGAGAACGGCGGAAGATATTTGTCCCAAGCATTACCGTTGGTTGTTTGGTTTCTTTGGAGAGAACAACTGGTCAATTAAGCTTATTATCTTTTTTCAAAGACTCGAAAACGGCATTTCTAGTTGTTATGGGACAATTCATATGCTTACTAGACATAGTTAACACTGGAATTGGTGTCATGTGAGTGAGTGAGTGTTATCAGATGCCACTTATTGTTCAGTGATATCAAAGGTGGACGTTAGAAATAGAGCCCACACACTGTACCAATGTGTGGAGTCGAACCCATGCACTTTGTGTTATGTGCAACCGCTTACTATAAGGTTAGCCCACCTACCCTGATGTCACAGGGAACAGGTACCTTGGTGTATGCTCAATAACATGACGTATTCAGGGCTATCATTGAATGTCTGGTGTCTGAAATCTTGTGAGGTGAATACCATTCAGGTTTTATTCTACAGGGAGGTAAAATGCCATTATCTATCCGTATCTCCTGTGCTTAGCCGACAGTTCATGAAGTTAATCGATTGGTTTATCAACACTAAGATAATCAATCAACATAAAAATACTTCTATAACTAAACAATGGTGGAATAGCTCACACTGAAAGCCGCGTCAGGGCGATATGGGAGGTTAATAACACACGCGACACCATTTCATATACTCTAAAAGGATTACCTTTGTCACAGTATGCACAGACAAAGGCAAACATCCTGATTCTCCCAGGTGCTCTTCCTGTCTGTCGAAACTTATCAGCAAACCCTCATGTTTCGGTTTCTGTCCTGCCAAAGTATTACATGTTTGTGTAGTCACGTATGGAGTTACGGTCGCATTAAATGATAAGTAACATATTTACCTACTTCAAGCAAGACGCTAATATTTTAGTTAATCGATCACGTCGACTAGACTCCACAATGTAAACATTCCATATATCGCTGTAATCACTTATCACGGTGTAGTGGAAGGCATATCGATTATGTTTTATACCAAGCTTTCTAAGATTAACGGGCAGGGTGGCACGTTGCTTGGTGTTGCTTAATGTTTCACAACGCACCCTTCTGTTAAGACAGTAAACGTCCCCAGAAAATAATATATGTCCGTCTAGGAGCATTACGTCCAGCACTGAAAGGTTGGGTTACAGTCATGACGTCGCCTGGTCTTACATGTATATTAATGAACCGTAACCTGACACTTAAGCCGCTGATGTACTTTTTGTTAATATATTTATACACAAAAGACAAAAGTCTCAAGATCCTTGTACAGATATAATTTCTTCAATATATATATATATGTGTGTGTGTTTATTGAGTGAGTGAGTGAGTTAAAATATATATATGTGCGTGGGTGTGTGCGTGCGTCTGCGTGCGTGTATAAAACCATCGATGTGCTGACTACAACACGAGAAGGGTCAGCTAGCTCGTCAGCAGGCATGAGATTGCAGGAACTGAATGGAAACTACGTGATGGATGCTTGCACAAAGCAGCCTTCACAATATAGCGTGTACTAAGCATATGTGAAGTAATATTATCCCTTTGCGCAAATACCCGATGTTCTTATTCCTTATATAGAAGCGACTGAACCCTTTCCACATACGAACCCGTGAAGGTCCGGATTAGAATGAACCTTCAGTAACCGATGCTTGTCAAAGAGGCGACTAACGGGATCGGGTGGTCAGGCTCGCTGACTTGGTTGGCACATGTCATCGGTTCCCAATTGAGCAAATCGATGTTCATGCTCACTGGGTTGTCTGGTCCAGGCTCGACTATTTACAGGCCACCGCCATATAGCTGGAATATTGCTTAACTCACTCACTCCACATACGTATGCAATCACTGCTGAAAGCAGAGTCGATTGTACAATTCTGACCATATCATCGGTGTTTGTATATTCGTTTGTTTGCTTGATGAACGCCGCATTCAGCATTATTATATCTAAATGACGGCAGTTTGTAAAGAATCGTGTCAGGACCAGACAATCAAGTGATTGACGTCATAATATACAGTGACAGAACATGTGTTTAGGAATCACTATCAAATAGTGATGATACCAGGTGTTGAAAGGTTGAGCGTATCCTGCTCGACTAGTTGTACTGATCATAAACATGTTCAAAAAGCCTAGTCAACAGTTCACCTGAAGATAATTGGGAACTGATGGTGCATGTTTAAACATAGAATTACATCGGGCATATATTTTATTCACAGATTCATCAAAGTATAAAATGCCCTCCACATTTCTATCATAATACCTTTCGAAAGCTTCGTGTGGGCTTTGAATCTTGTTACCTTGATCAAACAACTTCTGAGCAAGAACTGTACGAAATCATGATTAATAGAGGAGCATGCTTGATTGTCCCTCAACAATTGTGAACACCGAAGGTTGGAGCTGTTGTAATATTGTTCGACATGAAGGAAAGTTGACTATAGGGAAGTTGAAATCACCTCTTCTGTCATACAGCCGTGTGGGAGTTTATTGTCCCTGTTAATCTTTATGCATAGATATAAATATGAAACAGTTGAGGGGACTCACATGTTGCCGTAATTTCAAGTTCAAGTAGATATATACTAGCCACGTAAAGAAACTGTGCATTGTCAAAATATGATCCCAGTTGCTAAGTACGATAACAATGTCAAAGGTACATATAAACTTTAATGGAGGGATCATGAGACCATAACAAGTCGGGAGAATTTCAATTGAAAAGTCAATCACAATGACGTCACGAGTCCACAAGCGGGACAGGGGTCAAACGACCATGTCACAAGCTCAATAACGGGTATGTCCACCATCGGCATTGAGAACAGCAGTGCATCGACGACGCATAGAGCCTATCAAACGTGCAAGGAAGGCTTGTGGGATGTCACGCCAGCTTCTCTCAAGTTCTGTTGCAAGGTCAAGGACGTTATCTGGCGGATGAGGAAGACGGCGTAGACGTCGATGCATCACGTCCCAAACATGCGGAGAGATCCGGTGAATTTGCAGGCCAGGGCAGTAAGTCAACGTTGTGGTGTTGCAAGAAATCCATAGCAAACCTTGCCGTATGAGGGCGGGCATTGTCCTGTTGGAATGTTAACCCAGGGCCATGACGTTGCAGAAAAGGATTGCCACAGGTCGAAAAAATCTGATCCCTGTAGCCCACACCAGTTAGGTTGCCCTGAACAATCATCAAAGGAGTTCTTGGGCGTGCTGTTATTCCACCACAAATCATTACGGAACCACCACCAAAGCGATTCCTCTCCAAGACACAGGCCTGTGCATAACGTTCTTCCACGCGTCTATAGGCACGTTGACGTCGATCACTATGGGAAATGTTAAACCTGGACTCATCGGTAAAACAACATTTCTCCACCAAAACAAGGGTCTGCGGACATGATTTCGGCACCACATTCGGCGAGCTTGTCGATGACGTTGTGTCAGGATAAGGCCGTATGGCGGGACGTCGTGGTCTGATCCCGTGATGACGTAAACGTTGTCGAACTGTTGGGGTGGATACGGCGAAGTCCTGGGATGGTTCGGGCAGTCATCACTGCAGTCTGAAACCTGTGGCGAAGATGGGTCACCCTTATCCATCTGTCCTGTCTTGGCGTTGTTACACGTGGACGTCCAGAACGTGGCCGATCGATGACGCCATTTGTGTTCTGGTAGCGTCTCACCAGTGCCGAAATGGTGTTCCAGTGGAAATGTGCAGCCACTTGTCGTTGAGACATTCCCCACGGACCATCCCAATGGCCTCATGACCTTGTGCAGACGTGAGCCTTGGCATGCTATGCGTTTCATTAGCCGTTTAAGTTTTTGAACGATCGCAAGGGCAGAGGTTGAGCTTTCCAAAGTGATAGTATTGTGTGGCATTCATTTGCTCTGTTTCTCTTTCCCGGAATGCACGTGCAACAACGTATTGCACGTCTCTCAAGGACGAACCCTCTGACGTCACGGAACGTGGCACGTGCATGCATGTTGGATACATGTCACTAACCTCTGAGTCTAAATCCTTATGTGTCTATACAGGTTTGATAAATTTAGATTATAAATTTTGTATGCACAGTTTCTTTATGTGCCTAGTATATCTCTTCAATGGCAGGGAATTGGCTATTTGATGTATATAACACGTGTTATATTTGGGGTTACAATTTCTCATTAAATTAAAATTCTAGTACTTTTGTTGGGTTGAAGTCCTATCCGGATTCGAACCCACACCCCTCAGAGTCAGGCACCTAATCGCCAGCACACAAAGTCAGCCGTCTAATCGCTTGGTTGAGCGGGTTAGACGGCTATTCGTCGAGGTAAGCTTCGAAGACAACGAGCTTTCCTGAACAAAACGTTGTTCCGTCCATTCTATCCCCAGAAGTCGACACGATTGTCATGAACCGATACCAAACATTCGTACGATCTGAATGATGCCTACCCATCTGTGCCAATTGCGTAACCCACTATTGTTCCCCAGATTGTACTTCAATCTTGATGGAATAATCATCATCGTTGTGCTGGAGTCTCATCTCACTCGTCCGGTATCCTCAATCAACAGAAAGTTCCGTCGAGTGTGTTTCACTCACCCCAACCTGCTACAGAATGTCTAGTCCTAATGGAAGTTTGTCTCAAGGACGACGTAGTATTGATGATCTATGTAAGGTATGAATTCGATCTCTCCTGAGGCTGTAATGAGACTGATTCCAATGATGTGATTCGTTACAGTGATGGCACTGCCAGTTTAGTTACAACAGAAGCCACCCCACGTTCCTTCTGTCTTCTTTCAGTAGCACCATACACGTTTAAGCTGGACTCACTCACTCACTCACAACTGTAATCCTATGTATAATGTCTTCTATGAAGCAAGTCTCTTGAGAAAGAGACCATACATGGTATAAAAACAACTAGCTAAAAATTATACTGATAACAGGTTTTATTAGTCTTTAGATCAGACCACTGCTATTTCACTTGTGGGTAAATACATTATGATACAAAGTTGTCTGTAACAAACAATCAGCTTAAATATTGATAAATCTCTGGTTGTGTTATCCAACCAAGAATAGAAAAAGCAATGACAGTTTAGGTAAGTCCTTATGATAGGTAACCTTTGATAACATACAGCACACATACAGGTACAACGCAACTGTGTCCTTCTGTTTTACAGATTGTTCTCCTTGGTTGATTCTTATTCAAAATAACCTATATATTATTGCAATAATCATATCAAAATGTATTTCAAGGATTACAGAAGCTTCATCATCCACTCCATCTCCCAGTCGAATATTTTCTGTCGAGCCTCATTCCTGTGTTGACTCCTTGCAAGGCTTCTCTTCCTCCGGGAGTGACTCAGTTGGTGAAATGTGAAGGGTGATATTGCGAATCTGCTGTGATCGGAACACGTGTGACCTGCCCACACGTCCAGGTTGCGCTGCACGTCAGCCTTTATCAGATCAATGTCAAGGTCATCATAGACATGGAACTCGACTTCAGATACGTTCTTGTTGTAGACCATTAGAACCTTCGAAAAAATACCCATGAGAAATTAACTGTGCAGTATGTGAGAGTCATCACTATGTGTAGTTACAGGGAGTATGTTGTTTGAATCTACTTTCGGGCACATCCTGGGGAAGCTACTCTCATGGCTTAATCTGCAACAGGGCATGTCCGCTGATCTTCGTTTGTCAATCATTGTCAGTTAAAGGTGACACTATTTTGCATGACTATTGTTCCTATGCCTTGACGCCAAACTACACAACACTACCTGCGATACGGACATGTAACCATTCAGTGTAGCTCATAACATATTTATCCGTAACGTGGAGACACACAATTCGCTCATGACTTGTAATTGATGCCAGTCTCGGTGTTGTTGAAGTGAACATTGGAAATACAAAATGCACACAGTATATTTCTTTGTACGAACTTTATCATCCATAAATTTGTGATAAATGTGTTTTATAATGCTGCCTAATCGTGATTACCTTCAGAATTCCTTTTAAGCTCTTAATATCTTCCTGGTGATCTACGAAGACTCGAACCCTGCCCGCAGCCCTGTAAGCCATCTCCTGCTCCACCAGTTCCATCAATGGCATCGGATTCTTCTCGGAGCTGAACATCAAAACCTCAATACTGCCCGAAGGCTCTGTTGGATAACGTGACGTCATCAACAGCACTGGAACCAAGCAATATTACAAGTTGGCTAATGATATAATAAAGAGATGCAATAATGTTCCCGCGAAGAACAAGTTTAAGGCATAAATCATTGTATTTTAATTATTAAATATGTGTTCATTTAAGGAAATCGTTTCCATGAATCCTCATTGAGTTTGAAAGAACAAAACTATGTTCATCCAAACACAATGTCTCTTCACGTATGATGATGTGAATATTTCTCCACATGGCTTTATCACAACAGGGGCGACATCCACCTCAAGGCCGTACTACATCTCTCAAAAGGGTTTACAGTAGACATGTGAAAGTCGTCTTCTCGTGTATTATGTTGGGTGAACAATAGACTTTCCACTGCAGGCTGGTACCTGGTGTCATATACATGCTCACCGAATAGATGGAATCAAACAATCGAGATTCTTGTGATAAATAGACAATGTTTACCGCATCCATTTAGCATACATAAACACAAATTTGGGGGCGCTCGGCATTAATGGGTACAACAAGGGCTAGTCAGCTTCATGCTTCACTTCGGCATGGTATCTCAGTGGGCTAGCACTATAAAACCAGCTTAAGTCGTCATATGAGCGAAATATTCTCCAGCACGACGTTAAACCCAATTTCAACTCACCTCACAAATTTGGGTGAAATGAAATCTTACTTAACAAAGAGTACAGCTGAATGTTTTCAACACAGATGCTGCCATCATGACAGGCAAGGGAGTGGACGCTGGACTCTGCCGTCTCGGTGTCAAAGAAGGTCGCCCGGTCTGTCAGATCAGGGAACGCTCTGGTTGCTCGGTTGATGAACTTGTCCACAACCAAAGAACATGCTTTCACTTTCTCATCCCACAGTGGACCTGAAACACAAACGTGTAGCAAATAGTTCAGTTTATCAGAACAACTATCTAAGGAGTTGTATTTCTTGGAAACAAGTTTGTTGAAGCCTGTAAATGTACAACTAACCATAAAACCAAATTGTCATTGAGATGACACGAATCAAATTACATGCAAACAAATTACAAGTTGTAACAAATATATGTATAGAAAATATGTATTTCTGCCGTTACAATGGAGACATCAATTATCAGTAGATAACTACTACTATTATTCTCCATCATGGTAACTGATCTGTGACGTATATGTACCTTTGTGGTTTGTGCCTTATGTCATAAACATAAACCAAGTTACCTGTCGCCGGACATCCCCCGCACAAATCAACAAGACATTTCTGTATGTCTGGATTGAGGTCCGCTCTGGGCAGGCGACCAAATCCAGCAGCTGAAGTCATTCCGCTCCTGCAACTTTCGAGCCTCCTCCTTGCGGAATGGTAAGGTTTGATTGCAGAATGCCGGCTGCTCTGTCGTGGAGCAGAGTCTGGCGAAACATTCAAACAGCATTTAACACTCTGACGATATAGCCTTTGAACATACAGTTTCAAGTAAGCACTAGATATGCATTTCATCTCAAGACAGTTACTCTTTACAATGAGTATGCTCCAGTCGTCTGGGGTGCCACAATTCACTTCTACACTGTTGCACCACTCAGGTGTATCAGATCCTCCATTTTGTATCCCTTTGATGAGAGTCACAGTCAAGCATCTCCTGCTTGACTGTGTTGAATTCTCCATCATAAGGGATAAATATTTCAATGTTAAAACTGTTAAGGATCTTTTAACTCTGTTCATCTTCATTTAATTCTTGGTTTTTAAAAGAAATTGATTTCTCATTAATGAATTTTGATTAATATGTTCTGTATATAGCTGTGTTTTAATAATTGGTAGTTTGATTAGTAACTTGGATTGTTAGTGGCTGTACTCTCAAGGGGGTTGAAGTATCGTAAAAATATTGTCCCCTGAGAGGGTACGTGTAAGTCCCAAAACTTCGAAAATCCATTTAAACTTACCAGGATTTTAAACGTAGCATTTTTGTCATTTTAATTGTAGCTAACATTTCTTACAATCGCCAGCAGCTGAAGGGATGGTGTAAATCCAACTAGGGTCCATGCAGGTAGCCAAGGTACTGTAAGTCCCCATGGTCCCTAGTATGGTGATCGACCTTCAGTTGTTGGCGATCTATAGCCTGTTTTTATCTTGTATTGTCCTAATCGTGCTATTAGTTTTAACCTTCCACACTAGTTTTAAATCTAATTGTGATATTCTAGTTGTTTTACTGTCCTTCGATGACAGGTTTTATAATGTATACATATTCCATTACAATGTAAAATGTTCTCCTCACGATATGGCTGAAATATTGCCGATGTGACGTTAAATATTAACTCACTCACTCACTCACTCACTCAGGTGTATCATTGTTCGTGTGTTCGAATCTCGTTTTGAACTTAATACGTGGACAGTATTTCTAATATAATACTGTCAATATCACATGAAATCATTCCGTCTTACATACCCATTTTGATGAAACTGGAAGGTGAGGTATTGTTTCGCACTACCTAGAGGATGCATGTCGCAGATCCCTTTGTCAAAAGGATGAATAACAGGACCACCTTTAAAAAACATTGGTTTGAAAATAATAATTATGCAACATGAAATGATATAAATATAGATATTTGAAAATATTAACGTCTGTGCGAAAGAATATTTGGTCTTGACTATCTTCAAAATACATTCCTTTTTGTGTAAAGGGCAAAATAGCAAATAGCTAAGAATCTGTAATGACACCGGTTGTTCGCAAAAAGGGGAAAACTCGTCATGCCCTACAAGTTCAATATTTAGGCCTAATTTTGGTGTAAATTTGTAAGTAGTACTATGACAGAATCATCACATCACCCAGTAGTTATCTCACCCTGAAGCAACTCCTCCTCTTGTATGTCCAATATCTGCCTGTAGTAGGTAGTGTTCCCAGTGTTCCACAGTGTGATGTAGTTCAGTTCATTGCCAACTTGAAGAGGTCTGATATCCACATACAGTCGATCCTGGTGACACCTGACACTAAACCCCCTCATCTCCTGTCTCAGAAAGGGCGTACAGGATCTGAACAATGTCTTAGCCAAATACACTAATTCGGAATTATGTCGATATCGAGGTGGCCTCAACTCAACGGCCTGACCTGTTTGGAATCTATACATTTCCTCCACATGCCTAATGTCAAAATTCACCATGTTGACGGACTGTGTACGATACCCAGAACCTTTTACAATTTCTACTTTATCACCATATTCCTCGGAAATAAGATCAAGACACATGAGCAGTGATGAGTCCACCCGCAAATAATGTCTGTTGGGACAGCTCATATCTTGATTGAGTAATATTCAGAGAGATACGTCTCTTTGTCAACGCCCAGAAAAAGGTTTGGCGATATTGCTTCATCTTCTAGAGATTCCGGGTACAGATATTCTGTTTGTTCATTTGGAAGAGGGCCAACTGCAAGCCTAGCAATGTCGTCATGAGAAAATCCCTACCCGTATTCCAATGAAATCGTCCTGACTCTTGACAAACACTTCGATAAATTGGGGCTTGAAAAGTTCATGAAATCGAAACCAGAGCATGCAGCCAAAACTGCCAATCTATTTAAACTTGAAATTGGCGAACTTGTGAGACCCAGCCCTCTGAAAACATAAAGTATCATTGCCTCATGAGGGAATTCATCACAAAATATGTTAACTTTTCCGGATAAAAGTATAATTATTTATTGCCGACGACAGTACTAATTGTTTGATTGTTTGTGGAATTTCGCTAAAACTAGCAAAATAAGAGGCTTCTAAACATTTTCGTCCAGGCTGGTTAAAACTATATATATGTATATCAGATATTAGACGCCTGAAGTCATACATGATTTTTATGTTGCTGTTCAGAACTATTCACATGACCGTTACCCGTAGAAATAATATTTTACGAGTTTCCTATAATTTATCTTAGGTCCCTGGAATCGTTTAGTTTTCAAATACAGTAACTGACTATCTCTACCGTCTACAGATATACTGAAATAGATTTAGAAATGAGAAGAGGTGGCTTTATCAAGGGTGCGATGCTGAATGGTCATAGTCCCTGGTGTATTCTTAACACCAAGTAAATTAACATTGAATCTTGGACATGAAGTTCCTGCATTTTGTATTATTGAGTAGAGGAAGTAGTTCATGGAAAACAAATGATAATACCTTCCTTCTCTGAAGTGCGGTGGCGTGTCTGACTGCTCAGTAAATGCCCTTCAACGTTCACGCCTGCAATAAAATAAACACACGGAACATACATATATTTCTACAGTATTTTTTAATCACACTTCAATATCAATATAACAATAAATACTCTTATTGACGTTTAGTTTGGTGATAGTCTGTCCAACACGTTAACATCTGTGATAAAATTGGTCTACAGCATACCATGCTCGTGGGAAACGACTGACTTCATCGGGATGTAGGCTTGCTGACGTGGTCGGTGCATGTCATCGTATCCCAACTGTATACAGAGACTGATGATCAGCTGCTGGACTTTCTTTGTCCAAACCCGATTGTGCATATAGCGTCGTCATATAGCTGGCATATTAAGTACGGGGATAAGCAACAAACAAACACATATAATATAGAAATATTATCATGTCTGTTATATGGATGTACCTATGCCTTCTGTATGTGCTAGTTTAGCGAGTTGTCTTAGTTTGAGCGCCATCCTTGGAGTCATTAGCCGGGTGCTACAATATGACCAAGGTTCTGTTTGGTTCATGGAGGGTAGACAAGGTGTTCTACATCTTCGGGTGGAGAATCCACACACACTGATGGGACTCCCCTCAGGCCTGAACACAACATCACACATGTCGTAGTGATACAGCCTAGAACAGAACATCGGAATTATTAGTGTACAGAATAAACATGTTCTCTTGTATACAGTTTATGCATTGGGGTAGTCAGAAGCCCTGCAGTGTTGTATTTTCATACCTTTGCATATCTTCAGAGTTCAACCTGCTCAGGGCACCTTGAGGAGGCCCACATGCTTCATCCACGCTTTCTCCGGATGGTATGGTGTCGCCTACATTCAGAGTAGGGGCCTCTTTCGCACACTTTGCAAACGAGTGTCATCACCTGGAAGATATTAAAAATACATATATTTAAAAATACAAATATTTGGTATGTTGTGTTTTATAATGTGCTTACTCATTCTTTTGTGACGAGATACGTTTACTTAACAACGTTGATAATATCATATGACAGACACAACAGTCTCTAATGTTCGCTTTAGATCCTAGAGGACAAACAACAAAAAGTGTAATGAAAATATATTGAACAGATCAAAACAAATCAGTGATGACATGTATCATCCTTTACCATCGTCAGCAATCAGATCCTCAAACATCGCTTTGTCCGTACTTATGTTCATCCCACCGCCCTTCTTCATTGCCACGCACAACAGCGAGGTCTCTGTTGATGCTGACAAAGTCGAATCCAGAACAGACGCAAAGGAACCCAGTCTGTCAAAGGTCGTATTGTCAACGGTGTTGGCGGCTATAGGAGGATACATCGATGGTATTCACACTTAAGATATGGTTTGTTAGTGAGTAAACATAAGGCGTGTAACACCGTATTGCTTTCCTGAAACCAAACATATATGCAAAGGTTATCCTAAAGCAACATATATATATGCAGTAATTGTTTGCATTTGTTTCTAAAGGCACGTTTAACATGACCATGAAGACGTTTATCATTTAACTCTGGAATCTGGAAACATATGCGTTATTATTGTTAATGAATGGTACTTTACGACTATCGTAGCGCTAAGAGAGCTTGGGAAATCTAAGCTCTGGATTGCTAGTCTCGCACAGAGAAAAACATCGCACAGAGAGTGAATTGTTGCTGGGCCCCAAACCCCTGCTTCCACGATTAAACAGAATCCTTACAAAGAGAGATTTACTTTTTTATTCAGATAAGTTATTCGATAAAGGTGATTCATAAAAAGCAAATGATATTTGCTTACGCATTTTGTAACCTAAGAAATGAAAAATGTTGATCCTGACAAACATCTTACGCTTCTTTAACTTTGTACACAACTGTCTCACCTGAAATAATATATATGTATTCCTTTGATACATGACCGTAGATGACAATATGCAGAATATTATAGTGATGTGTTTGCGCCCAAACAAGAACATGGCAATGTCTGTTACAGCAGTTACGAAGACATACCTGGAAATCCTGTCAAGGTTACAACAGCAGCTCTACCTTCGTAGTGTAGTGAATTGTTTCCATGGTGACCATTAGGAAAAAGCTGGGCTTGGCTCATCCCAGGCAGCTAGTACTATGAGTGTTGCTATGGGAGATACAGTCTAGTTATATCACACACATGGTCTCTTGGACATAGTTTTCTAATGTTGCTATTACAAATTCCTGGTGTCCGGAACAGCTGCTGATATTTTTTTTAAATTGCCAAAAAATGTTTGCAGAGTAATTTATCGAATGTTATTAGTGTTACAGTATTTTAATGTGCATTGAAAACGCTATTTTGTTAAATATACCGCCGAACCAAAGTTTAAACTGTTACGAGAAACTCCACATACATACCGTTTGTCCACTCTGTTCTGACCAAGTGACTCAGTTTAGTGATTGCACGGGCAAGACGAGGTGTCACATATCTACTGGCACAGATGGTTGTTGAATGGTTGTTGTAGATACAGAACATGCTGATGGAGTCAGTTCACAAAGAGCACTTTCCTCAGCAGCAAACACAATGTCTGTTCCTTCCAAAACCTCGAACCTACAACAGAATGAACAATCCTTAAACAGAAATAACAGAAAAAAAATCTTTGAGCTGCCGATGTTATGATCTTGAATCCATCAAAAGAAGCATGAAGTTCGCATGGCGCACAGGTTATAGAGAAATAAAGTAAAGCTACCTTCATAAATTACTTTTTCTTTCTTTATCGATTATGCTGTAGGACAGAATAATTCAAATATGTCAACTTACTTGTTGAAGAGACTGCTGCCCCGTACAACCCTGTCAGTCATTTCTGCCACAATACCTGGTCCCAGGTGAGTGGAGGCCCAAGTTCTGCAGGGCCGTCACAATGGGCCAAACATGTCAGGGACAGGCTGGTCTCTGTGAGTGTCTCTCTTCGTGATTTTGGATTTTAACATAACATCCCTGAAACAAATACCTTTACTTTGCATACTGGTAATGCAAGTTCATGTCACAACATAACGCTATGTCTCAAGGTGTCATTTCCAAAAATAACTCGGAAATATTGCTGATTGTACCCATCCTATCCAATATGACTTCTATTTCAGCAAGTTCGGTGCTTACCATATGTTCAATCCAAATGCTTCAACGGAAAGAGCTGACTTTTCAACAGAGAACAATCCATCTACTGCAAGTGTCGCTTCAGTGCATACTTCAAGTCCACTAATGACAGATTCCATTTTCATGCTTGGCTTCCCTCTGTAAATTCAAAGTCAATACTGTATTAACCGTGTTACGGTAAGGTACATATTGCAGTGTACATATATTGTTAGGCGACTTGACAGGTTGGTAGTCTACATTTAACACGCGTATATATGTACGGCATTATTTAGTCATCTGCCAAACAAACTGTTTGATTATTTCATCACTAGTTATTCTGTATTCTGTCAGGTCTATATACACTGAACAGACAGACACATCACAACACGCTATACATGTGTACATTATTTCCATTGGCGGGTACAGGTTGATGGTTATGTCCTTTACTTTCCAGGAAACAGATGCGTTGAAGAAAATCTGAAAAGATGACAGCATGTTGTTTAGGTACAAGCCAATCTGCAGTCTCAGTTGCTGTTATCATGATATGTTTACGGTAATACATATACTAGTGGTATACCTTCACATTTGAGACCGCCTCCGTGGTGTAGTGATTAGAGCGTCCGCCTGAGAGCGGAGGGTAGCAGGTTCGATCCCCGACCGCATCATGCCAAAACACGTTAAAAATATGGTACTTGTTGGTCCCTGTCTGGCGCTCGGCATTAACGGGTACAACAAGGACTGGTCGGCTCGGAGTCAGCATAATATGTCTGAGTAGGGCATTCATGCTTCACTGCGGCATGGTATCTCAGTGGGCTAGCACTATAAAACCAGCATAAGTCTGGGCTAGTACAAGCTGCCGCACATACACATACACACATGCACGTCGTCATATGAGCGAAATATTCTCAAGCACGACGTAAAACCCAATTTCACCTCACCTCACCCTCACCTCACCTCACCTCACCTCACCTCACCTCACCTCACCTCACCTCACCTCACCTCACATTTGACTTATATACTGAGTCAAAAAGAAACTTCAGAAAATGTAATTTAAAAAAAAAAAAAAATGAAAAGTTTTTCTCTGATGATACATCTATGTATCCGAAATGGGATCCTTATCTTTCGACTCTAGAAAAACGTTAGCAAAACCCACTCAAACCCATCGATTCGTCGTGCAAATGACGTTAGTGCCAAATCAGGTTTTGCATGTGCAGTCGATCACGTGATCTTCGCATCCAAGTTTTCTTCATATGCACGTGTTTGCATTGGCCTCAAGAATTGAAAAAACACTTTTAAACAACAGTTCTAACGGTACTTCAAAATTCCATGATTGTCAAATGTGCAACGTGAACGTGCCGTTGGCATGTTGCAAGCGGGAAGATCAGTTATTGACGTCGCAAGAGCAATGGGATGCAGCCGTCGTACTGTGTATGACTTGCGAAGTCGTTTACAACAAACTGGCACCACTTCTGATCACCCAAGGTCGGGTCGTCCACGTGTGACGTCACGAGCAGAAGACCGTCAAATCGTCCTACGTCACCTACGTGACAGATTTCTGCCGGCTCAAGAACCAGGGCTGAAATGTTTAGAGGTCGACTGTCCTCACAGACCATTCGAAATCGGTTGCGGACTGCCAATCTCCATTCTCGACGTCCATATCGTGGGCCAATATTGACGCCGTTTCATCAACGTCAACGTCTGCTGTGGGCCCAACGTCACCTCCGATGGACCCACAGAGACTGGAATCCTGGTTTACCCTCCGATTCGCGGACGGCAGGCATAGAGTCTGGAGACGACGTCGTGAACGGTATGCCCAATGTTGTTTACAGGAAGTCGACAGATTCGGGGCGGAAGTTGCATGGTTTGGGGTGCTTTCTGTGGGAAAAAACGTTCCCGACTTCTGGTCATCAGTGGAAACCTCAAAGCGGCTGCTTCCCACGACCAGGTGCTCACCCCTGAACTCGTTCCTTTCATGGCGGCTCATGACCCAGGTCTACAGTTCCAGCATGATAATGCATGCTCGGCCGCATACCGCAATGTTGACACGAAATTTCCTTCAAAACGCTGGAATCAACGTCATGGACTGGCCATCGTGGTCCCCGACCTTAATCCAATAGAGCACGTTTGGGATGCACTTGGGAGAAGGCTTCGTGGTCTTAGGAACCAACCTCAGAATTTGCAGGAACTTGGCGCTGCCTTGCAAGAGCAATGGCGCAGAATCCCCAACCATGTGTTCACAAGCATCAGGCAGTCGATGGGAGAGACGGTGTTTGGCAGTGGTGAATGTGCGGGGCGGCCATACACAATATTGAACTGAGAAATTTCGCATTTTTATTCTTGTGACTCGACATTCTGTATACCTATGTTTTGGAACGGCGGTGTAGCCTAATGGAACTGATTATGTCTGACACTGTCAGTGTATCGAGTACATCACACAGATCTCAGCAATGAAATAATAACAATTTAACCATCTTACCATCTCTTGTTATTTAATAGTGCCCTGAAGAAAGAATGTGAAGTTTCTTTTTGATTCAGTATATATATTGCAGTTCATCTTCTATGGGACACAGAAGTAAATCTCTTCACGTAGTCCCCAACATAGTTTAGTGACATTGCAACACGTTAACCTTATACACAACATATCCAGTGACCGTCCAAGGCAAATGGTACATGAATGCTCAAATGGTACATGAAAGCTCAAATGGTACATGCATGCTAAAACAAATCAAAGAATGCATTCAACTACTACCTTCTGGAACACATTGACGGTGACGTTGAATGTGTCAGGAACAGCCATCTTCTACTGTGTCCTGTCCATCCGATGTCCAGGCGTGAGATGTTATGTCTCCGTGTAGCGATGATGATGCCTCAAACTTCTGCGCTACAACGGATTAAGCATTGAAATAATAACTACAGGCTGTGTGGTGTCGATACAGATCTTAAAGGCTGAAGCAAATGTTCCAACTGTACACCATGCAAACATACAATACAATCAAAGATAACGTTGATAATTGTTTCACCAAAAGGTAGCATAAAGTTCCTTGTCAGAATACATATGACTAATATATGGCTCATATATGATGGGCAAAACAGATCTATTGATATATTGTGTATCTATCCACGTATTTTTAAAAAATATATTGATAAAGGTCTTAGGAAAAATATGATAAAACAGAAACGTTTAAACAATATTTGAGGTGCAAACGAGAAATCTATCAATTTCATTTAGGTTGTTCATACTATGACAAGCTAAAGGTGACACACTTCTGAACGAAAGTAGAAAATATGTAGGGTTATCGATGTAGTGACCACACATTCACCATTGACAGGCACAGGATAAGAATATTATCGCTAAAATATTAAGTGTATCGCCTCCTTTGTCGTGTCATAGACGAGAGACGAGAAAATATAGCAATTGAATCTTCACAATATTGACACTGCATATTGCAATCAAGGACCTATGTCTACATCCCATTCATGACATTAGTACACAAATACTCTCAGATGACATCACCTGGTAGTAAAGACGTTAATCTACATAGTAAACTTCACATATACTCACATATTGTATATCTGCCACTTGCTCTGAACCCTGTTCTGCCTCTACCAGAGCCTCCGGTAACCAAAGACGCTTGCCAGAGCTTGTGTGTTGTAAGCAAGAGATAGCTCCACTGGAGGTAGTCGCCTGACTACAGCCACGGGTATGCGGATGAGTTCTATCGGCCCAGTCTCCCACAGGGGGTTGTGTAGTTCACGCCCATCTCCTGGTTGAACTCCACTTCAATATCAGCCCGTAGTTGGGATTCACCTTCGAGCTGTGGGGCAAGAAATATATATGTGAATGTGTATCGAACATCTGTTATTTATCAAGAAGCTAATGTTATTTCAGTCAGAATATATCAGCTGTATCATTAATTTATTTAATGGTGACATTGCAGAGAAAGGTTTAACTTCGTAATAACTGCTAAGCTAAATAATGCAACAATCTTAAGAAATAACGCATTGAAACATATTCTGTATCCACATTGATGCAATACTGCATGTAACATCTACTTGTGTAAGTTAATGTATATTTTGTTTACTCTGTATGTGGGCCTGAAGCGTAAAATACAATGAACTTCTTCTTCGAAGGAATGGTAACATACTGATACTTCTCACCTGTGATATGTATTTCACCAGTTTCGGCTTGTTGTTTACCTTCTTTATGAGCAGTTCACTGTAATGATAAAGTATACGGTTTGTCTTGACAAATTCAAGATACTCTAGATATGCAATATCACGGACTGGTAGAGTGATTTCTGATAGCGAGTTGAGTCCACCAGCTTCAACGATGCACCGATCGTATATTAGGATGCCTAATTCGCCACGATTGGGATCCTTAGCACATCAGATGACACATGCATGTACTAATTGTATTCACCAATACTGAAACATTCACAGCATGCTTCTACCAACTGCTCGCCAGACTCCCACTAACTTTCTGCTCATATAATCACAAGTGATTATAACAATACATACCTTTGCCTGTTATCCAACAAGGACCAAATATCGCAAGCAGCCTCCTATGAATTGGGACCACAATTATACAATTCTTATGGGCGTTGTCTGTGTATATGGCAAAACAAATAGTCGGAAAGGAACGAAAAAGCTGTGGAATATCCCTCATCTTCAGAGTAGGTGGCTCAAGCCAACGCTTGATAAAAATAAATGCACAAACGGAATACACCCCTCCTTTCATTCCACCCGCCATCCAGTCTGGCTGCCCTGTTTAAAAAGTTTGCAACTCTTCACACTGGTAGACCTCAGCCTTAACCTCTATCTGTAGAAAAACTTCAGGTGAGATGAGATGAATAAGTCTATGCCATTTGACCATCCGTGAACGGTGTCGACTTTTTGTTAGGTTAGAATTCAAAATTACCGACACTTTAATGATTCTGTAGGTCGTCAGACCCGAAAAAGGGATAACGGGTCAGGGTCGATGACTTGGTTGATTACCTGTCCTCATACCGTCAAGACGTGGATGAGTGCTCACACTATCAATCCTGTGACTGTCAGGTCAACATTTAGGCCAAATACTTACACGCCTAGTCATGTAGAACAACATGTAAAACACCAAAGACCTCTTGCTGCACTCTTGCTCTAGCTGGTTTGAACACATGGATATGTGATATAACAACATTGATATACAATATAACAACATACTCACAACACATATGACATGTCTGTTCCTCCATGACAATCCATGCACCTCACAGTGAAGTCATCCTTCAGCATAAGAAGGTCTTCTTGCGACGGAGAAAATGTCACATTTAACTGTCTCGCACCTGAGGTCTTGTGGACTGCAAAGTATTTGTCTGGGCCACTGCTTAGATTATGATGTTCATTGAAGGGTATTCTGGTTGAGAAATTGGCGTGCCAGTCGAGAGTCCCGAGTATTTTGGTGAGGATGTTCGACAAGTAACGGCGATGACGCTGCTTGGTTTCAACGGGCAGATCCGATCGTCCAGGGCTGTAGCGGAAGTGAATGTTGGCCTCCTCTATCATGTCATAAGGCCTTGAAATAAAAGAACAGCCATTAGGTTTAGTTATGTTTAGTTATGCTACCCTTTTCGTATTTCCGTGAATTAACAGAGAAGTTGGCAGCTTGTTACAAGAGAACAATGTCAAAGGGGATAGGGATGGGGTTGTCTTTAGAGTGTGGGGGTCGTGGGGGAGTTCTTTAGCACTTAATAAAATATATATACAGCATCTTATTGGACCCTAGTAATACAGGACATATCAGCATATATCTTCTCTGTGATACACAAGGGTAGTCCGCCCATTCTTTGCAGCATTTGAATCGCATTCCTTGACAATTGATGTCGACAGAAATCGAATTAACAAATTCTTTTAGGAAAACATGGCAATGCTATATAAAACCTTAAACGTATTTTATTGTGGCTTTAACCATTAATCGTTCAGTCATGTTCACTCTCGATCTATGCCCTACTGCACTACCTGTGATCAAGGCATCTGTCAGAACCAGGCACTATAGTAAGGACAAACATATTGCATAAAAGATATGAAATGTTCATAACAAACGACGGTGCGTGGCATGGTCATAAACAAGTGACCGAAACAATGCTTGATGATGGCTTAACATGATGCTTGACATGGAAATATTGCTGGTGTTGAGAAATATATGGTACGGTTACTCATATTGACATATTGTTACACTACTGGCGGATCTTTTACACGTTGAAGAGCATGAGTGAGTGAGTGAGTTTAGTTTTACGCCGCACTCTGCAATATTCCAGCTATATGGCGGCGCTCTGTAAATAATCGAGTCTGGACCAGACAATCCAGTGATCAACAGCATGAGCACCGATCTGCGCAATGGGGAACCGATGACATGTGTCAACCAAGTCAGCGAAGCTGACCACCTGATCCCATTAGTTGCCTCTTACGACAAGTATAGTTGCCTTTGTGGCAAGCATGGGTTGCTGAAGACCTATTTTAGCCCGGATCTTCACGGGTCTTGAACAATGAAATCGGGGTGGCCTACGCGAGACAGCTGTTATCGTAGTCTTGAACACATTCAACTTGTCTGCTACTTGTGAAAGTCGATTAGAAATTCGACAGCTTAAAATCATATCTGCCACTTTTGGCAGTTGAAGTTTTTCCAGTTGTTGTAGAGACTTTGTATGAAAGTTTCACACCCTGCAAACATGACCAAGCTAAACAGTTATGAATATACATTAATTTCTTAAAATACACCCCAGTAGTCTGCTTCGCTAGGTACGGGTAGTGTTCGTGATGGTGGGTTCGAACCCTGACTTTGTAGGTTTCTCAACATCATACCCCTACCTATAGTTGGGAAAAAACTACAAAACTGCAAAGTTTAACCTGTCTCGGACATTCGCTTACACATGCTCGCATGTATCCATGATGTCGGCAATGCCATACAAGTCCCTATGGCTATAAAACATAAAACGTATTCCACTTGCTCCTATTGACATTGATGTAAATTATGAAGTTGGTGGACATTTTAAGGATTTAATCAGTCAATAGCGCACGTTACTAGTGCCTCAAATCTCAAAAGGTAATTACATTAAATTTTGTTAATTTGCTATAATAATTTTAACTTGGCGTATCAAACACGAAAAACACTGTTATAGTCAAACAGAGCTCCAATGTGCACATAAATCATTTTGTGATGGATTGTTCTGTATGTTGCTGATGCAGGCGATACTATTTCAACTGGTGCAATACGAAACATCAACGTCATAGAAGAAGAAGAGGGAAACAGATTCCAGTGAAGGACACTGGGCAGGTCCCTTTCGTGAACACCCTCTACGGTATCATCCAAACATCGTCACGCCGAAGACCTGGGTTCGATTCCCCACATATGAATACATGTGAAGCTCATTTCTGGTGTTCCCCGCCATGACATTGCTGGAATATTGCTAAAAGCGGCGTAAAACTAAACTCAGTCAGTCAGTCCATCCACATTATTTCCACCGTTATTATATTCTGCCGTGTTTTACGCTAAATGGTATCTGTTTCGGCAGATAACGAAACTGGTTATTCTTTGACTGCCCCCATATGCAAAATTAGTTAATTCAAGGTAATATATTAACCATGATTGTCTCTGGTCGTATTCCTCTACATTTTACGAAAGCGGTTCAGTCACAAAAGAGCCGAGCCCCCACTGCAGGTATTATCAAGGCTCAAAGCTTGAGTAGCTGCGCTGTCACCACTTCAATGTTATCAGGAGACCCTCCTAAATTGTTGTCATCCGTTTTACTATCTCCAAGTATCCCCGGTAGGCGTCATGATTATATTATCATTTCGTCCGGTGTGTCATTTCCTTCCAAAAGTAATATCTGTCCGATAGTGCTAACAGAGACCTGAAGGAGTTTCTTTATGTCCAAGAAATGCTTATTTTAAGTACCAAACATCTGTAATCGTGTCGGTTTTGCTCTTTCTTAGAAGGGCGAAAACTAAACTTCGAATAGGTTTATTCCACGTATTACTTACTTTACAGGGAGTTTTCATCCAATACTTTTCTGAATATTTGACAACGTTGTGCATTAATGTCCAGTGTATACAGGCAATGAATGTGAGTGTTAGAGTTGTTGTCGCTCGTATAACATTTGGTGAGACTAATACTATAACCAAATATCACTCATATATATATATCGCCCTGTCTTCACTTTGTTGTACAAACTGTTAAAGGAATGTGAACTGGTCCAAGACATACTGAAATTAAACAACGATTCCTTACATTTTCAATTACATGAACAATCTCGATTTACTTTCTTTTTGTTTCTTTTTTTGTCCCGTATATATTTACTCAAATGATTACTTTTGCATGATAGAAACAGAAACATTCTATTAAATAATGACTAAAATGACTATCCCAGTACAAACTGACTTGGTGTCCCTACAGTTTCACAGTTTAATGGTGAACAGATAGAGAGCTAGTGTTTGACAACCTATGCTTGGATATATTGTGATAGAATCGTTGCACACAGCTCTCCTGATTTCAGCAAAACGTCACCACGCTGTCACAGTCACTACACACAGAAATCACCTAACGTGAAGCTTACTCAGACAGTACGTGATCGTCGACGTGAGACCGGTCTCCGTCACAGTCACTACACACAGAAATGGCTTAACGTGAAGCTTACTCAGACAGTACGCGATCGTCGACGTGAGACCGGTCTCCGTCAGTCACTACACACAGAAATGGCTTAACGTGAAGCTTACTCAGACAGTACGCGATCGTTGACGTGAGACCGGTCTCCGTCACAGTCACTACACACAGAAATGGCTTAACGTGAAGCTTACTCAGACAGTACGCGATCGTCGACGTGAGACCGGTCTCCGTCACGGAGTCACTACACATGTCACAACCAGAAATGGTTTGAAAATCTTGACCTCCCTTAACGTGAAGCTTACTCAGACAGTACGTGATGGTCCACGTGAGACCGGTCTCCGTCATTCCTGATTTGAGTCAGGTATGCGAGATCCCGACAGTTTGGCCTAATTTCGGGTTTACGTGATATTTCAGTTTTCCTTCTACAGATTTAGATTCAGAGAGACAGAGATGTAATGAACCTGTACCACTGAATCAGAAGCCAATCTGGATCTTTATGAAATCTTCATTTGCTGAACATTGGAGTTGTCGAAATTCCTTTCTGAACATCATGTATAAAACTAATCAAATCACTCACCCAGCAGGGACAACGTGTATGGAAATACGATATTCAGTTGGAAAGTAGATGCTGGAGATCTTAGCATAGATTCCATCTCCACCAGATCCCTGTGACGCATTACACCTCCATGTTGTGCTCCCCAGGATGAGCTGACCCACTCTCCAGTCCCTGCCCACATCCTTCTGGGTGGTCACCAACAGGATCCTGTCATCCACACACACGAGGCGCTGGAAAATATGTGTCCTCTCGTGATCATTCTTGTTACTAATTATTAAAATTGAATATAAGTAGATGTCGAGTTTCTACTAATATTTTCAAAATCAGATCAAAATCCACAAAATGAATCATAAATATGAAACCCTTGTAGGGTGGCTATTGAAACTAGTTTCCAACTAACAGCATATTGTCGGGGATATACACTAATAAGCAGAAAAAAGGAATTATACCAATGTCAGGCCTGAAAGGAAGATATTCCTAACGTGCAAGTAAATCACTTTGCAATATGGAATTGAAATGTCAGTATCGCCTGTGTAC
The DNA here is from genome assembly GCF_003918875.1 of Haliotis rubra. Classification (NCBI taxonomy): domain Eukaryota; kingdom Metazoa; phylum Mollusca; class Gastropoda; order Lepetellida; family Haliotidae; genus Haliotis; species Haliotis rubra. Next base: position 179,552 of record NW_025765000.1, on the reverse strand, counting down.
CCATTGTCCTCAAGACACGCCAACCCACGCCAGATTTGGTCAACGGTACTCGGTCATACATGTACATATGATCATATTTTTAATCTACTTTATCAGAAATTAGAACCAGAACGTCTCCACAAAAATCAAATTGTGCTAAAGAATCCATAATGCTTTCTGTCATCTGTGAAATGTTATAGACGAGTAAATGCATATGTTCTGAATTTTACCGCTTTGAACAGCATTTTATCAATTTCGACCATCGGATCCTGGCACGAATGCGGGACGCAACTTTAAATGTGCAACGGACTGTGGCGTCATAGTTTTGGAAGGACAACCCGTATCTCTGCATGGAGTATCAGATTGGTTCACTCAAACTATATATGTACACACAATTCATTGCAACCGTTCATACCCACATACCTTTAGTCCATCAACACTATCAAGATCAACAACATCACTGAGGACACCAGAACTGTGAAGCTTGAACCGTTCTCCATTGTCGTCAGTTGTGAAGTCCACGTTGTGGTGGAAGGAGTTGTCGGTAGAATGACTGTCGTGTGGGAACAGCCCCGATATAACAAAGAAGAAAACCAGACGCAACATGACAAGCCTGCGGTGTGTTCAGCTGTACGCCATGATCTGTTATATACGCTTGATAAGACAGAATGTATTCTTTCGACAGCTCTGGTTAGGAGTTAAATAAAACCCAGCCAAACTGAATACGTTATCTTTCTGTCACTCACATTGCTTGTAACGCCTGCTAAACTGCTGTAAGTGCATTGGATAATAAAAATAACTTGTCAGGTATATACAGTAGGCTGTTAGCTAAGGTTCCTCCAGAGCTGCGCGTACACCGCTATCATGAAGAGCGCCGGCTGGGTGGGGAGCCACCCCCTCCTGCTACTGTGCTCATACAGTCAGGGTATTTCTTCCAAGACGACTACGACCATCAGTATACCTACTCCTCTGTGTCGGAACTGTTCGGCCATAAAAATATCACCACTGTTCTGAAGGTAAGTTGTAATTATTAACCTGTAATGTGAACATGCATTTTCAAAGTTTCAATATTTATAGGAAACCTTCAGCTCCTGACATTCAAACTAAGTGGTCGACACGCTTTTCCCACAGCCTTGTACACCGCTTAACTATATATAGGACTCAAGCTTGAACAGTGTAGTAATTTCATATATTGCAAAATATACCAATTTCATCACAGATATACCGTTTACTTCTATTGAAATCTGTTTCGGAGATAATCGAAACTTATTCTATGGCGCTGACTTGTAAATTATCCCCCCAAAAATTGTAAGCCAAACTAGAATACTTTGACGGAATTAATGACCGCATTGGTGTTTTTGAATACCTTCAGTTCAAGATCAGAGCCCTCAGTACGACAGAGGATGGCGGGAGACTGCATTCGTTACGTGTGATCAGTATTGTGCAGTTTGCAAATGGCAGATGTGAGTATTCTTTCACGTGTATTGTTGTCCAACAACATCTTGATACATATATACTAAACACAAAAACGAAACCTCACATGTGTCACTTTATGTCCCAAACATACCCCTTTAGTTTTAGTGAGTGAGTGAGTGAGTTTAGTTTTACGCCGCACTCAGCAATATTCCAGCTATATGGCGGAACCCCTATAGTGTGTTGCTAGGGATAAATCCGGGTTATCGATGATAAGGCATTAAGCTGCGTCAGGTGCACCCTTTAAAGTCAACGGTAGGATGCTGGGGTCGCTATTTTGTTTCATCTGTATTGATGTTTGTTCTGTACCGCGTATGCCCCTCTCGTGTTCACAACAGCAAGACAACGTTGTCTCATTGAACACCCATGAACACAGCGTTAGGCAACCTGCACCATTGCTGTACCAACTTGGCGCCCAGCACTTCAACATTCTGGGGTTGGTTGATGTCTCAAGGCACGAAAACTATTCACAGAGTATCCCATGCGTGTCCGATTGGATTGTGGTCAGTTGGTCTTGTGACCACTCCATGACGTCAATACCCGCATTTTGCAGGATATGTGTCAAAACAGCTGTGTGTGGTGTGGCATTGTCATGTTGGAATTGGAGGTCTAGACCATGAGCAGCTACGAACCAGGTCCAGGTCAAGGAAATGGTCACGATATCCCGCTGCATTGACGTTCCCACCAATTACGAGAAGACGTGAGGTCATGTTCCCGCAGAAAGCTCCCCAAACTATTACGCTGCCGCTACGAAATCGATCAGCTTCATGTATGCAGCACTGGAGTTGACGTTCAGCGTTCCGACGCCACGCTCACACTCTTCCGGCGGCAAATCGCAGCGTAAACCGTATAAACAACCCCATTTCATTCTCCTGGTCCCAGTGCATGTGCAACTGTGCCCAGCGTAGACATTCTTTTACGGTTTACCTCGGTCAGAATCGGCATAAACAGTTTCGAGTTCCCTAAATGGTGCGATACCGGTTCACCTTGCGGTCATCAACTGACGCAGCCGGCATGTGGCGTTACGCCCCCGTCCTGACCTGGGGCGATCCGTCTTCTGCATCTCAGGGCACGCGTAACAGCCACAGTACTCTAGCCAGTACACTGGCAGTTAGGAGTGAGTGAGTCTAGTTTTACGCCGCTCTCAGCAATATTCCAGCTGTATGGCGGCGGTCTGTAAATTATCGAGTCTGGACCAGACAATACAGTGAGCAGTCAGCAGCGTGAGCATTGATCGACGCAATTGGGATACCATGACATGTGTCGGCCAAGTCAGCTTGTCTGACCACCCGATCCCGTTAGTCACCTCTTACGACAGGCATGGGTAACTGAAGATCAACTCTAACCCGGATCTTCACGGGTTGGTAGCAAGGAACATGAAACTGTGGTCACGTGAACCCGCACACGTGCAGGGTCGCGATTTCACAAAGAGCGTGCTGCATGCACCCGCGTGGTTTACCACAGTTGGAATGCGTGGTCATGGATGCGTCAGGTCAGACCTAGCTTTTATGGTATTTGACCACATTACCTACCTTGTAGACCCCTGAAGATCCAGGTCAGACCTAGCTTCGTGGTATTTGTCCACATTAAACTACCTTGTAGACCCCTGAAGATACAGGTCAGACTCTAGCTTTGTGGTATTTGACCCACATTAACTACTCTTGTAGACCCCTGAAGATCCAGGTCCAGCTTTGTGGTATTTGACCACATTAACCTTCCCACATTAATCTACCTTGTAGTTTCCAGACCCACATGAAGATCCAGGTCAGACCTAGTTTTATGATCCTGGTAGACCCCTGAAGATCCAGGTCAGGTATTTGGCCCATTAACTACCTTGTAGACCCCTGAAGATCCAGGTCATATGACCCACATTAACTACCTTGTAGACCCCCAGGTCAGACCTAAGATCCAGGTCCAGACCTAGTTTTATGGTATTTGTCGACCCTGAAGGTCCAGGTCAGACCACAAGCATTTGTTGCCCATTACCTGCAGACCCCCTGAATTCCAGGTCAGACCCTGGCTTCACACACATTAACTACCTTGTAGACCCCTGAAGATCCAGGTCAGACCTAGCTTTGTGGTATTTGACCACATTAACTACCTTGTAGACCCCTGAAGATCCAGGTCAGACCTAGCTTTATGGTATTTGCCCACATTAACTACCTTGTAGACCCCTGAAGATCCAGGTCAGACCTAGCTTTATGGTATTTGCCCACATTAACTACCTTGTCGATTCCTGAAGATCCGGGTCAGAGCAGCAACTCATGCTTGTCGTAAGAGGCGACTAACGATATCGGGTGGACATGCTTGCTGTCTTGTTGTGACACATGTCATCGTATCCAAATTTGTAGATTGATGCTCATGATGTCAATCACTGGATTGTCTGGTCCAGACTCGATTACTTACAGACCACCTTGATATAGTCGTGATATTACTGAGTGCGGCGTTAAACAACAAAACAACCTTGTACTACCCATTTTCAATTTAATTCATTTCTCCAAATGTGAAGTTTCTTCCTTTGTTCAGTATACAATCCTCAGATAAACCCTGTCATAATATATGTTCAGATAATAATGATCGTAAAAGCCGAGGGAAATGAGAATCGTTTGGTCGCAATGTGTCACCTACCTGATATTGTGGTTTCGAAAATGTGTATTCACTATCAAAACAAATATGTTTTCCTATTTTGCAGACTTCAGTAACCCAAAAGGTTGGAATTTGAAACAATGTGAGTATCTTTACAAGCTGTTACGGACATGTAGTTATGGTTTTGTCTTCAGCAGGAGGTGGTTAACGTAGCAATCACGTGTTGCCATGACAGAGTTCTTCCCGGTGCTTTTGTCATGAAATGGTTATGTCTACATAAAAACTATACAAGTGAATGACCCTAAGCACTGAACTGAGTGAGTTGATGATAAATAGCAGGTAATATAAGCGAGCACTATTTTCATAGCACCGAACGGATCGTTTTGGAAGATTAACGTGAGTCCTGAATGGCACTAATCGATATACGATCGATATAATACCTCTTTACATCAGTTTGGAATTGACAAATGTTTGTTTTGATTGAAATGGGGTTGGGGCTGGAGGGATGTGTGAGGTGGGCATATGTGTCAGTGCGGATGTCCGTTCTCCCTCCCAAACCGTTGACATACACGTTATATAGGTACGCTTAGTGTCAATCAGGCGCCTTTGGATGATTTGAGATTTGTTGAACGTGAACATGCATTTGGCATTCTCCAACCTGGCCAGTCTACAATGGCTGCTGTACGTTCCATGAGATGCAGTAGACGGACAACAATTATTTACAAACCGAGGACACTTGTGCATCGAACAGGTACGACATCTGATCGCCCCAGGTCAGAACGGCCACGTGTGACACCACATGCATGTCGAGGGCAATCAAATTCGGTTACATCATTTGCGTGATGTTTTATGACCGCAACGTCAACCAGAAATAAGCTGTGTAGGGGTCGTTTAACTGCCCAGGCCACACGAAACCGCATGCGCGCTGTTCATCTTCGTGCCCGACGTCCTGATTCTGAGGTAAACCGTAATGAACGCTGGCACAACTGCAGCTGCGCTGGCACCAAAGAGAATGCAATAGGGTTGTGTTTAGAGGCGAACCTCGTTTTACGCTGCGATTTGCCGACGGAAGAGTGCTAGTGAGGCGTCGGTGCGGTGAGCGTCACGTCACGCCCAGTGCTGCGAACAGGAAGTTGACAGATTTCGTGGTCGTATCGTAATGGTTCGGATAGCTTTCTGCGGGAACGTACGCTCACGTCTTATCGTAATTTGTGGGAACGTCAATGCAGCGGGATATCGTCACCATTTCCTTGTCCCCGAGCTGGTTCATGGCTGCTCATGGTCCAGACCTCCAATTCCAACATGACAATGCCACACCACACACAGCTGTTTTGACATATATCCTGCAAAAGGCTGGTATTGACGTCATGGAGTGGCTATCGAGATCACCTGACCGCAATCCCATCCAACAAGTAAGGGATGCTCTTGAAAGAAGTCTTCATGCCTTGAGACGTCCGCCCAAGAATGCTGTTGAGCATGAGTCTGTTCATTTGTTTTATTTGTTTTCTTGTGTTGATGTTTTAGGATCTTGTATGTGTTATGGGTCATCAAACAATTGTATTTCGTCCACTTGTGTATAGCACCTGTCTCTTTATACACCTGCATCATGGTGATCGTACCATCATGTTTGATTCTGCTGGGTGACATTTGCTGGAGACTTCTTCTGATTCTTTAGACGTCTTTATAGGTTTTTATTACTCACCTTGCAGATTCCTGTTTCGGACAAGTACTAAAGGATCTATTGACCTGGTCCATGTCCATCCTAAAGACGAGGACGAGCTGGTGGTCATCAAGAAAGCTGTCACCAGTCTTTTCTCTGTTACTGTCAGGGTATACATTGCGATACTATATGTAAAACTTCAATGTCAGAGAAAAAGCATCCACGATTTTCTGCCCAGACTAATGCCATTGGGTGTGAAAGGCCAAATCGATATGAAAATCACATATAATATTATAAGCACTTGTATGAGCTTAGCTATTACATTGTACAAAATCAAATTCTTAGATTTAACAGGTTGACACACTGGCTACTCTGTTGAGCATACTTTGTGCTCCATGTTTCTTCTCTATAATTATGAGTTTGTTCTGATATACATTTGCGGTGATTAATATTAATGTTAAGTTAATCCCATCGTGTAGCGGCATATTTCTACATGCATTGTATACATTTTGTGTCATTGTTGTCAAGGACTCTGGAGGAAGCACGAACTCGTATGAGACAACAGATCTAGATCACCTAGGTGAGTTATCCCTTGTAGTGAGTGGGTCAGTATGGTTTTACGCCCTTTTTAGCATTATTCCGGCAACATCACGGCGGGGGACACCAGAAAAGGGCTTCACACATTTTTGGAATTGAACCCTCGTCATCGAGGTGACGAACGAACGCTTTAACCACTAGGCTACCCTACCGCCGCTACTCCTTGTAGAAAACAGCCACGTGTTGTGCTGCATCGCTAGTTGAGGACGGTGTCATAGAGCAGGAATCAAACAGTACAAGTATGACGTGCATGCGTTCAGTACGATACAGGGACGCTTGGGCGTAGTAGCGAAAGCTGAAGAACCCGGTAGTTAAAGCTGAAGACCATAATGGTCTATAAGGGTGCAGTGTGTCAACCCTTTTTCCGGTGTCCCTCGCTGTGATATTGCGAGAATATTGCTGAAAGCGGCGTAAAATCATGCTCACGGGCACAGCTGACATGCATTTTCATGGCTTAACTGAAAACTAAAATTTAGTTCAATTATAACACATGCTTTGGTTTACTTATCCAGGAAATCTAACGCACAAGTACAACGTGGTTACGACGCCGTCTGGAAGAACATTGACTCGTTCCCACTTCAGTCATGAGAGAGGGCAGAGAGAACTCACCACAAGGTAAGACCACTCTGTGATTCAAACTATTGTCAACAAGAAAACAACCTTGTCACTTTCCCCGCCCGCGGGCACATTAGAATTGTGACTGTTCATATAGTAATGAATAATATGAAACTATACATATATGTAAACTATTAACACACATATAAAGCTTTAAGAACAGATAGACACTACGATCGCTTTATGTCATCAGATGAAACGAGTACATAGGAAATAGATACAGACAAAACGCCCTGAGAAAATATTATTTTATAGCGTCGACTTTTCAAGGCAGTCTTGAATAACGTTCTTGAATATGTGTCCTCTTTAAAAACTATGCTATCGGACAAAAAGACAAAAAAATGGGCTAATTTCAGAAAACAGGTAGCAAGGGAAGTAACTCCGGGGAATATTAAGTGCTGATAATTACCTGTTTCATATGCATGGAACTTCATGTAACTTCAAAGCTTCATGCGGTTTGCATTATCATGAAAACATGCAGCAAGGGCCATTTAAGTCTGTATAAACTAATTTAAGACACCATTTTATCAAACGCGTTTGCAGTGTGCTAAAAATTATAAAGCAAGGGGCATAACTCTGTAAAAGTGAGTGAGTGAGTTATTATTTAACGTCACATCGGCAATATTTCAGCCATATCGTGACGAGTGAGTGAGTGAGTGAGTTAAAATTTATCGTCACATCGGCAATATTTCAGCCATATCGTGACGAGAACATATGTGACATTGAAATGGAATAGATGTATATTATAAAACCTGTCGACGAAGGACAGTAAAACAACTCGAATATCAAAATTACAACTAAAACTAGTGTGGAAAATTAAAACTAATAGCACTATTTGGACAATACAATATAAAACTGGCTATAGATCGCCAACAACTGAAGGTATAGATCACCAAACTATTTTTCTAACTCTGTAAAACATCAATTTGAGACACATTCTTTCAAACTCATTTTAGAGCATGACCAGTTACATCAGTGTCTCCAACTTAAATAGCTTTTAGAAATTTGTTTGGAATTGTGACCCCTTTGAGAAGAATGAAGGACGGAAGAATACGTTCCAATATCCCCGGCACCCATTGCACCCTTTTGTTGGTGATGTTTGTTGGGTGGTGGCGGTTTGGTTAAACAATATATCGTCAATTCACTTCAGACTGAATCTGTATTTTGTGACATACGAAACGACCTGGAAACTGGTATGTGAAGAAAAATATAGTCACGAGATTGGCCCTTTGCCTTAGTCAAAAAACAAATGTTTAACTAGCCTTACCTCATGGTGATGTGCATATTACCTTGTCATCCGATACAAAGATATGAAACGTAATTGATCCTAAAAGTATCCTATCATGAAACCAATGACTCGATGTCGTTCGGCAAGAGGAAGCACGCCCCCAATACCATCATATGACAACGAGAACACATCACTTTATCACCTACACTTTGGACCTGAATCGTGGGAAACTAACTAATTTTGGTTATTTTACTGTATCTTTGGTTTTTGCTATGGTATGGTTTTCCTATTGTATCATCCTACCATGATCTAACAATTCTACAAACAGTTTGCTGTTTTCTCTTGCTGTACAGCTTTGGTTGGTTGTTTTTTTCTCGCCTCGTGTCATTATTCACTTTCGGTACTCCCTTGGTTAGTCTGGACTTTGTGTTTGACCATTTCTGGTGCCCTTTTCTTTCCGTTGTCTACCATTGCATGACGCTCGGTGCTGCACTCCCAGACGCTCGCCTCAACACTGCAATAGGCATACAGCACCAATATACAATTCTGAATGTGAAGGTGTTACTATAGACACTGAACTACACAGGACTTTGAAGCCTCAGCCTCTCAGTTCTCGCCTCGGCCACGGAGGCAATGTCATAGGATCTAACTGTGGACAATACTTCACTCTTGGATCACCTAGCCACTATGTTCCTCTGGCAAGGGCCAATTCCGACGTGGTAGGTCACATCCGTTCAGTGCTAGCCACCACCAATGTGATTCGGAGGACTGGGCTGCTTACTCCTTACTGGCAGGAGGAATTGATGAAGAGACTTTGTTTGTGGACTTTGTTTGTGGACAAGATCGGAGCATAACACAAACGGAGATAGTGCTCAGGTCTTTGTATCACTTAGCAAACCTGTCATCAACGACTTCCAGATCTTTCAACCTCTACCAGTCAAGGAGGGATGTGGTTCGTGGAGCCCCGAGAGCCCGCGACAGATAATGTTTCAATGACTTTTAACGTCGTCCCGTTTGGAAGCCTAAATACAAATGACGCTAATATGCAGGACATTCCCGCCCCCAGTCGTCCATATCCACGATATATCCGTAGGCGGGAGACACAGGGTCTTCTGGTCCATCTGGACATTCCTAGAAGACCCTTTTGTAACCAATATCCTCAAGACGGGCTACCAGTTGCAAATAGCCAAGTCGCTGCCTCTGACCAACCTGCCCTGGTCACACGAGTATTCCCGCGCTATACACCAGCGACTGTCCGCCAACATACAGACGTTGCTAGACAAGAGTGCTATAGAGAAAATGTTAGAGCCCAGAGACTCCCCAGGGTTCTACTCTCCATCTACTTTGTCCCCAAGAAGAACTCAGACAAGATGCGGATGATACAGAACTTGGCGGTTTTCAACAAGCTGTATCTTTGGGTGATGCCACATTTCCACATGCTGTCACTGGACCAGCTGTGTTACAAGCTGTCCCCACAGGATTGGCTGGTCACTTACCCATCGACGAACCTCACCGGAAGTTCCTCAGGTTCACTTTCGACGACCAACATTACCAATAGAAAGTCCTGACATTTGGCATTTCCACGACCCCGTGGCTTTTCACTCGGATCACAGCACCGATCAGTTGTTACCTTAATCTTTGGGGATCGAGTTTGACCCATACATCGACGATTGTCTGATGTAGTGTCAGCTGCTACGCAGACCAAGGGATTTTGTGCTCAAGCTTCTCCACCAACTCGGTGGGATTATCAACCGCAAAATGTCCCATCAAGAACGGTCTCAACAACTGACATTCACCAGGGATTTGTTCCTGATGGGCCAAGACCTCCTCAGGGTTCCACCATACAGAAGTTCCTAGGCCTCACTCTACGGGGACTGTCACAACCGCTCACACTAAGGGAATGGCAGTCCCTCCAAGATCTTACTCTCAGAGGGAGACTGATTCAACGTTTCCTCTCACCATTCATCCAGTTAGACGACCACTGCCCCTCCAATATTACATTCAGCGATGGATGATAGAGTGAAATGTCTGAGGCAGAGTCTTCTAAACCGAAGAGTTTCCACCCAAAACCTGTATGATGACAAATGGTCCTCGTTTTGAGAAGTTCTGTGCAGAGTGTTCTAAGAACCCAGTCAAAGATTCTCTTCATTTTATTGCGGAATTCCTCCTTTACCTGTGCAATACTCGTCATCTGAAGGGTGGTACGATCTCCACCTACTTTGCAGTCCTCAAATCTGTGTTGGCCGCCAAGTCTAAAAGGAACGTCTCCAAGATCCCTGAACTTCTGGTCATAGTTAAAGCTTTTGAGTTGGAGGACCTGAAGTTCAAATTCCAACCTCCAGCTTAGAATCTCAACATGGTTCTGCAACACCTTCGTGCATCTCTTTACGAGAGCAGCTTTTTGAGGACTTGTACAGGAAAACAGCCTTCCTCCTGGCTCTCGCTACGGTAGCCAGAGTCAGTGAGATTCATCCCATAGAAGTAACGAGAATTCGCTTCTAACAGACACATCATGGTTCCATCCATTTGGGTTTCCTCTTGGACTTTGCCAAGAACAAGTTGGTCGACAACCGGACCGAATGTTCGTTGTTCCTTCTTTGTCCTCCACAGTGGGAAGGGCTGATGCAGAGGAACTCGTCCTGTGTCCTGTCACAGCCCTCAAAGAGGACACAAATAAATCATTAGCCAAGAGACGCTCAAGGAGACGTTTTTTCATCCCATTCTCCTCTGTGGCCAAGGGTGAGGTAGACAAAAACACCATCGCTTTGTGGCTTCACTGGACCATCCTCGCAGCCTACGACTCAGCTGGTTCACATCACCCCCATCGCCATCAACCCACGTGAGATTCGGGCCTTGGCGTCTACCATGCCATTATGGAGTCCCAACCATTATCGAGTGTTGTTTCTGGAGATCTAATACAGTCTTCACCAGCCAGGGATGGCTGTCGAAGGTGTTCAGGGACTTCAGTACTTTGGCCCGCTAGTGGTAGCTCAGCAACTAACGCAGCCTTACCATCTCTCTCGGTAATGATAATTTGTCCCTCACATCACCCACTCACTCACTACTGTCCGATCAACACGCACATTACGTTGGATCGCTTCCTACCTGCCCGGACCTCAGGATTTAGGATAAAACTACATGTTCTCACTGTCACATGACGGGATTGGGGGCGTGCTTCCGTTTCATGGTAGAATTCAACAAGGATACTTATCGATCACGTTCCCAATCTTTGTATTGAATGAGCAAGGTAACATGCACATTACCACGGCGTAAGGTAAGTATTTAAATATCTAAAATATTTAGATTATTCGGACATATGGTCATAGATTTGGGCATTGTTTCATCGTGTGGTGGAATGAACCAAACATCAAACAAAAACATTAACATTTAAGGCACTATTATTCTATATGCCTTATAAATATAACACATGTTCATTTGCACAGACTCTACACTATCATGACGACGGGACGTTACACAGAGGTCATGCCTATGACAAGATCCTCCTGAAGGAAAAACACGTCAAAAAAGGAAAAAGCAAGGTCAGAAAAACACGGCTACTATCTCTCTAATCAAGTGATCTTGATGTTCTTCAATGGCATGTGTCTTAAAATATTTTCTTACGTCTTTGGTAAAAATAAGATATGATATATATTTTTTTAAACTTATGTGCATAAAAAGAAGCGTGTCATTTTTCTCAGTACAGAATATAAAGTGAGTGAGTGAGTGAGTGAGTTAACAGAAAATCCACAGAATCATTTATAAAGAATACTGGAGCAGCTGATGGGTTTATCTTGTTTTCAAGAGCTTTACAACCGGGCGAGAAGGTCCACGAGATATCAACCTCCGGAGGTAGGTGATAAAGCTGACATAATTCATTTCATTATGCATTATACATATATTACATTATGAGAATGATCATGAAAACATATGTAATATTTATCTTCATGAAAGGTGAGTAATTATGATAGACATGTGTACGCTAATAATTTACATTTACAATTTTTCAATTCAACAGATTTCCCTGATATATGGACTGCTTCGACAACCAACATACAACTGGACGGAAAGAGGTTTGTTATGGAAATGTTGTCACAAAATGTGTCTGAAACTAAAGGACGACTTGAAAGTTTATTAATAAGTATCGTCTCATATATACAACCTTCTGTTTTGTGGACGATAATAAATGATGATGTTTACTCTTAGGAAACAGGGTATATGTCTTATGGTGTATTTCATTCCAGCCGTGTCAACAGTCCACTGATGGATAAAGATGTGCAGGGTCTGGCACAGGACACACTTGAAATCAAAATGGTATGTGGAAAGTGCACAGGTTTGAAATTTGTGTTGGATGATGGGTGCACTTGAAAGTATCCTTGGTATTCTGGGACAGAACAGGTCCCTGGTAACTTATATTAGTCTTGTGGTGATTGTGCTATTTGAGGTTAAAAGTGTTTCAGTCTCAAATGATATGCCTTTGGATATGATCCCAAGTATCGTTTGCTTCGCTGATGAGGTGAATGTCCCTCACTGCTGTGAAATCTTTGCTTTCTCTACTGACAGCAATGTGATGATTTTTGTCACTGCAGAGAAAGGTGCATAAACGAATCCAAGACGTGCAACAAAACATATCTCACTACCTGCAGTGTGTGCATATGTATCCCGAGAAAGGTAAAACTCGTCAGTAAAGAGGATCCTACTCTCCCAATGAAAAGAATGTGACAGTGGTAAATTCTATTGAACGAAAATATTTCATGCAATAATTGCAAATTTATGAAACAGGAGGCGCTTGCTAAACATTAAAAACATTGTTTTTTTATGGGCGTACCGCCGTGACTATTTTTCTTGTATTTACACGTACAATAATATTCCACTATATTGACCTGTTGTATAGGTGACGCTAACCGAACCCAGTGTGTACAGGAACTCCGGGAGATTCTACAGGCACTTCACCCAGAGGACTACAAGGAGTTCGTCAACTCGGTTCTTAACGTGTCTTGTGGAGCAGCGGAGTCCAACTGTTCGGTGGAAAGACTCGTCTTCATAGATATCGTCGCCAGAATTGCTGATGAAATATCTCAAGAACTTATCGTCAAACATGTTCTCAACAGGACAGACCCCAACGAAGAGGAACTACGACATGTGTTTATACACTGCATTGCAATAGCGAAGCCGATCATGGTTGGTACATGTGCATATAACCGTGAATGGTTATATAGAATATATGGAATATAGAAGAAACTTGACCTAAAAAAGTAGTGTTGATCCTGCAATGATACTAATGTTCTTCAAACATTTTTGTCTGTAACAACTGAATTTATCATAGACCATGTAATCTGTGTATGGCTTATAGATGTGTGTAATTACTATTTCTAGCCAATAAATGATATATTTTCACATTTTAGCAAGTCGTCCGAGCTGTAGAGGGTTACTGCTTTGGTGTTGGAGATCAGCATCATGGTATGTCATTGAAACATTGACAGTAAGCAGCTGTATATTACTCATTATAAGAAAAAAGCAATTCGTTCATATATTACACTGTAAGTTCTTTCTTTCTTGGGGTATGTATCAATCTTTTTATTAACAATGTTTCTTATGTATGTTTGACAGGTTCAATAAATCTGACAGTGGTACAAACTCGGGCGTGTTTGGCTGTGGGATCTCTTGCTAGGAACCTTCATCTCTACTCGAATTCTTCAGATGCTGTCAGACTGGTTGAGAAGATCGAGTCATGGATCACTAAACACGAAATGCGTAAAGATAACTCTCATTGTTGTACTCTGAATTATACACTGTAATCAATATTTTACAAAATACTGATAGTTTAAGATATATTAGATGCGTCTGTTATTTTTGTGTTTTGATGCTAAGACACAGGACATCTTGATAATAATGTGTATTGTTCGATCAGCCATAACATGTCAAAGAGTTTAAAGGAGAAAAATCTTTCACTGCAGTTTTAAACCATAATGTACACACATGTCAGGGTAACTTATGCCATGACGGCATGTGTCTAGGTGTTGCATTATTTCCGCCTTTCGATCCAAAGACTACCAGACCGTATTATAACAGGAATACCGTTTAAACCAACTCAGATAAACTTGGACCTATGATACACAGCAATATTTAAAAGTGTATGCTCTCTGTTCATAGATCCTCACTACAGACACAAAAGGTCAGTCCGTATTGAAAAGGATAGTCACTACATTATCTCCAAGAAGATACTGCTTCACAGCCTTGGAAATGCTGGTCATCCACAATCACTCAACAGAATTATCTCCCTTACTTCACCTGGACACGGTCACCACGACTGGAGACGTGCGGCAGTTGAGGCACTAAGGCACTATCGGTGTAACCAGGTACAAAGACAACAAAGAAATATATCTTAATTTTCATGTTTTGTAAAGACAGAGAGCAGGTTTTACAAATATAACAATTTCCATAATACTCTGAAAAGTAATTTTTAGTCATTAATTATGAGCATATAAACCGTATAATATTAAATGTTTCGATACAGATTCTTGTACCGTTGTCAAGCAGGAGAATCTGTATCGAAAGGTCGCACTCAAGAATTAAAAGAAATTGTTATCCAAAAGTTTGTTCAATATTGTACGTCCCAACTTCTAAAATGCCACTCAAAGAAGTTATAAACCGTAGGTTACATACATTGGTATGTATATAACTTGTCATTTTCTCATTACTGAACTTATCAAACAAATTAAAATAACTATTATTTATGTTAGGATCAACCAGATAACCTCAAAGCCTTAAGAAGTATAGAACTCAAAATTAAATTATTGCTGATTTTTCATTGATCCTTGTCAGTCAGTTACAGTATGCTCTACAGTTGCTCAGTTGCAATCATTTATACTCAACACGACACGACTTGTGAATTTTGATAACATTTTAACAGAGTGCGGGAGCATTGCTTGAGAGTGCTCTTCGAGACGCCAAGCAGACTGTTAGGCGAGCAGCCAGATACCTGTACCTCAAGCACCCAAGGGCAAACAACTTAACACGTGAACAACAGAACATCATTCTGAGGTACTGGTTACTGCAAAGAACGTACAACGAAATATATTGTTATAGACTAATAACGTGATTGCATGTGCAAAGCATTTCGACAACCACATTTTCATTCAATCGAAAAGACAGATACAACAATTACTTCAAAGCAGTTTCTGTGAATCATTTTCTTTGCCACAATTATATTGAACACGTTCATATTGACGACCTGAGGGTAATTCCGGAAATGCGCATTTTGCTTTTTGTTTCAGCCACTCTTACGCATGGCCAGTAATTGCCAGAATGAGGAGAAGCGTGTTAGATGCTGTTCTCTTCCAGTTTGGATTAGCTTTGCCTCACGTGGACTGGAAAAAAGAGATAGGGAGCAGTGCCATTGGGGCCAGTTTTGGAGTCCTCTTTGAAAACGAAATGTCAGCAGTTTTCCGTAAGTTCTGTAAACAGCAAACAGCTGATAATAAGTTAAATCCTGGTTCCAGTTATCAAACAGCACTTGTGAAAGGCTTGTGAAATAAGTTGACTGGCGTTATCTACACCCTCTCTCGTAAATGACGTTTAATCACCAAAGGAATTCCACTTTTGGCATTCTGGGGTAAACCCAGGTAATTCACTTGCGCTATGTATTACGTTTTTCTTGTCTAGTAGCTCGACCAATAACCATGTTGCCCTGTTTGAAACAACTTCTCTGTCACTGAAATCAATGCTTAAAAAACTATATTTACAATTCAAATAAACATTGTGTAATGTGTTTTGTTTTTCACTATAGTTTGTAATCTACTTTTAGGACCTCTAAGCGGATTCGTGGACATCGATATCCATGACAAATTATGGGCTGAGGCACACATTAGTATCGTTGGCATTCACATCGACATCCTCCTCATTGAACTATGTTACAAGGGCAGACTGGAGTACAATGCAAACAAATTTAAGGTAAGTACCAAGTCTCTTCTTCTCTTTCATGTTGTACTTAGACCTCGCAATGTAACAAGCATATGATAATAACTCATATAACTATTTTCCACTTCAGGATATCAGCGTTGGGTTAGTCCAGAACATTGCAGGAGCCTTCGATGACATGGCCAAAGAGATCATGAAGCCCATGACTGATGAAACCACTAGGATGACCTCTCAGTTTTTGGAACCAGATGGCAAAACAACGAAGAGCAACTTTGAGCCTCTTGCAAAAGCAGTAAAAGATCTCCCAGTGAAAACCGATGCGGCCCTCTCCTCGGTTTTGGAACTAAATACGCTGACTCAGCAGTTTCAGAGTATGCCCTGGGTGACTCGTCTTCAGCAAGCCGTGGACCATGCGCAAGCATTGGTAGAAGGAATAAACACTGATGCCCTCAATTTCTACAAGGTAACCAGGTATCTCTATGTCGCAGTAATATATTAATACAACTTGTTTGTTACCTGCATTTGTTAGGCTAACAGAAATAGAATAATTTCATACTTTGTTTCACAGACAGCAGTCATATAGATCGATTATTGTGCAAATATAGTGCGAAACAAACAAAACGTCAATTTTTTAGGTCAACAGGCACCTGATAAACCTCAAAATGGTTCATGCTACATGTTTCCGATGTGGAAGATTTGGGGCCTTAGAGTGAAGACTAGGAAGAATATGCTCGTGTTTTGAAATGTAGCCCAAATACTTCTCATGTATTAGTTTCGAAATTACAGAAAATATCTGATGGAAGTATCGTGGCCTTGCCGGTGGGAGAAAAGGAAATAATGGACAGTGTCAACACAGCAAGCAGCCTGATGGGCAAAATAGCCAAATTTCCAAAGCAAGCGTTCTCACACTTAGAAAAGGCCAAACTTGGGTAAATATGAATAATTTCAAGGACATTATTTATCATAATGAAATCTGAATGTGTTAATGGGATATCAATTCAGACACCAAGTGTCAACAAAAGTGAACATCTACAAAGCGTCTTGTTTGACATGTCCAATGTTTTTTTAAAGAATATATATTCTGGCAAATTTATTTCTGAAGTTTCGTTTGTTTTTCCTCGAATCCGTGACCTACGTTTAAAGACATTACTAATTGACAAATATACATTTCAGATTCCAGCTTGGAATGGGTCGAATATTCTCAGCAAATTCTGTCATCAGGAAAGCAACTTCTTTGCTGAAAGGTAACTTCATTCTTTAAAATGTGTAATCATAAATTAATAGTCATGGTGGTTCTAGACTAGGAAATTTCGAATAATCAACCTATGTTTATATTTACAGTTAATAAATTATTCATCGTATGTGTTTTTGTCAGTGAAAATCGTCACAAAAAATGTATGGAATAAAGTTCCCAAAAAGAAAAGGACAAGCAGAGAATCACCATGATAAAATACTCTTAAAAAAGTAGGGAAACTTTATTTTTAATTTACGATTGAAAAAAATGGGAGATATATCGGAGTCAATCAATGTTGATATGCACATAATGAATGTTTAGAGTGCATTCATATTTGCACTTCCTTATGACCTTAATTGTTTGCACAGTAATCGCTCTTAAAAAAGGATTGGTATATGTCGTGGAATTTGTATGTGTACGATTTTCATTTTCAAACATGTGTGATGCAAGATGATTCCAAAATTAATGAACTACAGTGATTTATCGACCTTCCTGAAAACTGTCAAAATTAACAATGTCACTCCATGTAGTGCACGTGCATCCCTTGCGCTGTGTTTTAGGGTTATGATAATGAAAATTGATGATGCGTTCATACGATGTCTGTCTTTGAAAAGATTATAATTCCTATCTACATTGAAAGTATAGGCTCACCTACTTTTTCAAGAGCATAAATCAGGATGATGATACATTGTTGAAGGGCAAAGTTCATCCTGGATGTCAACAGGAAGCGAGATTACACACGTCATATCTTCAGTAAAAAGCATTTTGTCGACTGGGTTCAAAAGACACAGGAGAAAGAAGAGAACACCGTCACCGTTTGATCAGGTTAATGATCTCCTCGACAAAGTGGTACGTACAAACTCACTGTATCTTTAACTGATTCATTCAACAGTGGTAAAACGGTCAACTGACAAATGTATATATTCGTATGAGGATGTTTGGAAACTGAAACGCAGAAACTAACCCAGAAATCGGCTAGTACAGAGTTAAAAGTTTAAATAAAATTTAATAAATGACATAGATGGTCAATAATTATCAATGAACAGACTATATCAAAACACAGTTGTAGGTTTACAATTGCAACAGACAGTATGATGGTTCAAATAACGGGCAGCAGTAACAGGCCCCTATTTACTATCGAATGTTGGTATAATTTGATTAAAGAATTCTGCGAATAACATCAGCAGTAATATGACTCTAAGTTGAAGTCATATATACAGGGTGATTCATCAGATGAAATATACAGGAAAATTGAGACACAGACCAATCAAGTCATTTCACATCTTGAATCCCTGAGGGACAAAGAACCGCAAGCATTCCAAGAAGGACTTGGCCATCAAAAACTCACCACTGAAAGAATACAAAAGAACTTCCAATTGTTTCAAGAGGCGTAAGTAGCACCTCACTGGTTTACACAAACCTATATAATTTTTTTAAATGATATTTCATCATCGAGATACCTAAAACCTGAGTTATTGTTCTCTGCCAAATGTCCTCGTTTTCATTTGGCCAACTTTATGAGCAACTTGAAGAGCGAGATTCCTTTCCATAAACTCACGAACAAGAAGGTGATCACATTAGGAGATGCCTTCTTTTGCCAAGATGTCTTATCTCTAGATTTCACAAAGTAGCACGTTGGCTGGATATTAATGAAAACCAAAACTTCATTCTTATTGACATATGATTAAATTTGTGTGAAAACATATTATATTGCATATCAGCTGCCCAGTTTCGATTCTTATGGCCAATACACTTCAACCAGCCTGAACATCACCTGAAGAAGGTTTGTGATCTGTAGTAGTCTCTCTATATTGACGTAATTCTTATAGCATTGCTTTGAATGTGTACCAGAAAAGCGAAGTACATAGGCAGTACATATAACTTTCTACTTACAATCCTCAGTATAGAAAACATAAAGTCCACCATACAGTCACTATTTGGATCGAAGTTTCATCCCTCATTTCCTGGTCAAAGACGTCCTTCAGATTCTATTTGCGGTAAAGGGACATATCCCTCTGACACTAGGAGCAAATATGGAACTGCAGGAATCGACCTCGTGTTGAATAAAGGATGGAAGGTATGGAGTTTAAGACACTTTTGTTACAAGGTTTAATTATTTTTACAACACATTTCTGTTCTTCAGTTTTGAAATAAGTGTGTGTCTAGTATTTGAAGAGGGTTTAACTGAACACTGTTACAACCTATTGAATGTCTGTGTGAAATACATGCAAATACGTCGTCTTTACTGTTTTGTTGACCAACACACTCTTCCCAGTTTATGGACATTGGCAGATGGCATACATACGTCATCATTAACGAATATACAAATATATATATGTAATTTTGACAGTATGGTAAAAGTATTTTGTAAATGTATTGTTTTGTCGCTCGTAGAGTAGCTGATGGATCCGTTCTGACTAATGAGTGAAAAAAACAAGTCGGTGAAAGGCAACCAAGCTGCATCTAGTGCCCTTGTACTGTTTTCCTGAGAGCACAGAATATGGAACTTTAAAGCCATTCCATTTCTGATCGTGTGAATTTCCATGCTCGAAACCAACACAAATATTATACTTCCAGTTATTCAAACAGTCGTAGGGGTCAAATAGTATCAACCAATTGTGTAAAGATAAGTCTCTATTTAAACATTTGTGTGAATATATGGAAAGCTATTATTATATGCACTATTCCTTCATCAGGTCATAAACCCGGTAGCTGGTATAGTTCGCAAGACTGGTGCGTTAGAGGTCACCATCAAACCAACTGATTCAGACTTCAAACAGTATGAGATTATCATAGCCAACATTAATCCCTCAGTTGGCGATGAGGATAAACATTTTGAACAGGCACAGGTAATAGGAACATCGGGAGGCAACAACGGGTGTGACTGGCCTCACATCCATCTTGCTGTTAAGAAGAAATCCCAAGGCCCGGGTGATGACTTGTGCTTCTACATGGACCCTTCACCCTTTGTCGATACTTTGAAACTAAAACCTGTCTGGCATCAAGAATGCAAAGACTTCACATTTAAACACATCGGACAGGTTGCAGATCTGATATCGATGCCAAATGTCTTGTCAGAGGTCATCGGAAAGCTGAAGCGAGAAGCACTAGACTGGCTGAAAGGGTATTCTGTTAAACTGCTCAACAAAATCATTCCCCCAGATTCGGAACTAGGGAAGGCCATGAGCTTCATAAGCAGTAAGCTCGGATCTCTGTCTGACGTAACACAACTGTTCACAGGATTAGGGTAATTACCATAATTATTCTGTGTGCGATTGAGATGAACTTTGCATAATTGTGAAAACATAAATTGTTTTCTATCATATTATATTCAAAAGCATTTTTCAACTTACAAACCTTTACATGTTTTCAAGTGTGCGCAATAAATCTATGATGAATATATTTCAGGGGCCATATGAATCATTTCCTCTCAACAATAAAAGCCAATGTCAAGGGGAAGGCTTTTGGAGCATTTTCTGGAATGTTAATGGCAAATGACCGCTTGAAGAGCCGTTTTCCAAAACTGTCTCGTTTGATTGGAAACGCAACGTCATTACTGAAGAAAGTACCAATCGGGAATCTGAAAACATTTGCTACTGGTGGTCTTGGTAAACATCTTGGACGATTTGGAATTCTACCCAAAGGAGGGAGATTAGCCAGCACGTCTCTCCTGAAGACTTCCATGTTTAAAAGTAAGAACAACACAACGATGTCAATAAAACTCTACAGTTTCATAATCCATAGAAATTAATATAGCAACCATGCATATGTATGTTAGAGACCGTTTAACTCCTTGATTAAGGAAAGCATTATTCATATGTTATAAGAAATAGCATGGCTTAGTGAATACACAATATTAATGTCATTTAGAATGCGGTCAAATGTGGACACAACCCAACAAAAGTACTACAATATGTACTTTCCTAAGAAAGTATAATTCCAAATATAATATATGTTGCTAGTTTCGTAGTTATTACGACTTGACTCTTCACGAATGCGCTTTTCATGTCATTAATATATTAATATGACTTGCGTTATCTGTCGTTGAATGGTAGAACAAGGCGGTGTACTTCGGAGGGCAAAGATACGTCGTAATTATGCACCTTGATTTGCCAGTACCACATCCGTGCTCATGAGTTTCTACCAAGGCTGTACACGCTAAGGGCTTTAATGACTTAAGGAGGTTGGATACAAATATCAAAATGTCAAGAAATTGCTAAATTTGGTATCATTTCGTAGAAAAATGTGTCCCGAATCTAATTATATAATAAACATAGCAAGTCATCACGGCATTTGTTTGACAAGTGGCGCCCCCTTGTGGCACGGTCTGTAAAAAGTAATATGTCAATAAAGGTTCTCTTAAAAGTAAATTGTTTACTTTTGTTATTCAATATGTGTTTTTTTATAAAGATATTTCAGTATTGAAATGAAATAAAGCAGGAAAATAAATTTCCAAGGGCTGTATGTAGGATTTCACCGATTAATTAACTTCTTAAAAAACAGGAATTAAAAAAAGAAACAGTGATTCATCAATGAAAAAATGATTAATAATAACAAGATTTTTGTATAAAATGAATTTTTATTTAGTAAATTCAGACTAGATTAATATTCAAAAATCAAAAACAAATATGTTACCAGAGAGTATCAACATTATCTCCAATTAAAACAGCATACCCAAATTAAGGGGAGATAACTCTTGCCCAGGTTTACCTCAGGATAAATGTTTGTGTGGCCAAAATATCATGAAGTATGATTAGAAGTAAGATAAAGGGAAATAACTGCATAACATAATACGGGCTCCTACTGTCACATCCCGTCGCATACGGTATGCGTACAAACCACGGTATCCAACCTCTTAAACGCTTTCATCCCAAGTCAAGATGACATAAGTACATCATGTTACTAAGTATTATTCGAAAACACGTTAAACAACAACTGGTACAACTGAGCCGCTGTCCGAAGTGCCTCCTCACTCTTGAGCAAATATACCCTTTTCTAAATTTCATAGTAGTCAGTCTTTAGTATGAAGTTTAAATATCAATGTAACTTAGTTGGATTCATGTTGTCGCATTTTGGTTTCAGTGTGTGAAAATTTCAAGACTGGCTTCCTGTTTGGACATGACCAGATGTGTACAGCTGATGAAGATTGTCTTGGATTCTCTTGTCACATTGATATACCGCTGAGCCGTATTAAGGGTGGGATCTCATTGAAAGTCAGGGTTCATCCTCTTGAGGCTAAGGTTGATGTTGAACTGAATGGTGAAGGAAAGATTGCTCCTAAAGGTAACGCTATGGATTTTAAATTCGCAAGTAATGGTAGACATGTTATAAATTATGATGACAATTGACCTGGCTTTTCTTGTGTTTGTAATTGATGACAGAGGGACAGGATATGCCCACGTTTTCGCGAATACCAGATGTGGCCACTTTTTACACTTATTGATTTATCGATGCAGTTGATTTAGTCAGCATCTGCCTAACAAAGATTTCTTATGATTAGATTAATATGTTTTTCTTTCTCAAGATGTTGCCTTTATCGATTGTACTCATGCACTTATCTGATCATTGCATATATTAACTAGCATATAGATTATTTTCCCAACATAACAAAACCAAAACTAAAAAATATGCTATAGGAATTATAGAAACGAATGAAAGTTTGGCATAATGATTGATAACGTCCTTTCCACATTGTTGTATAACATATGGTAATAGTGCCTCTGTAATAGGTAACAGTGTCTCCAGGACTGGGGTTCGACTTGGACCAGTCTCATTCAGTCTCCAGAGTTCTGTGGAAATACAGAGAGGCGGACTGGTAGTCTCTCTTTCTGTCAAACCATGCTACCGATCGATGTGTCTTCATGACATCAAAATCATCAAGCATTTAGCTTTTCATCACAGGCACAAGCGGGATATTTCTGGTACGTCGTTTTACAATGCATTTATGTTGATGGCTGTTTAGGATAGACTAACGATACCGTTGTTATTCTTTGTTTAACGTTGTCACCGCCTGTTTTCAAATGACCGGATGGTGATCAACCTTCAGCTTTCTGGTGATCTATAGCCCGTTCTTATATTGTACTCTTGTCTCTCGTGATCTATTTTCATGATAGCGTTCTAGTTTTGAATTAAGAGCTGGGATATTCTAGTGGTTTTACTGTCCTTCGATGACAGGTTTTTACGTTAGACATTTATTGATTTGAATATTGATATCAACTGTTCTCGTCACGATATGGCTGCAATATTGCCGATGTGACGTTAAATTTTAACTCACTCACTCACTCAAATGACCAGTACAAAACTGCCTCCAAACTGGCTTGACAAAACATATCCTGGGGACCGATTTCCTTAAATGTATTTGAGAATTATACATATCGACTGAATCTTAATGTACAGATGTAGGCAATGGACAGATGTGGACACATTGTATAACGTGATATATATGTATTGGGTAATAGATGACATATGAAGTTAAATTTTGTTAAAAATGCTTATTCATATTTTGATATCACACTCTTAAATGTTTAAAATGTCCCTGAGAGTTATAGCTAATTTCATCAATATCCTGAACCACCGTATTTCCAATAATATTATGGATATATTTCAAATTCATTTTTCTACTTACTGCCTTACAGAATACCCCAAAACTGAAACTGATCAGGTTTTAGTAGATGATCATTTCATAATGGGGCGATTAGATCTTTCCGAAATAGATAAATTGTGTTGAAAATGTACTGAATAAATATAAATGGTTCATTGGTCATGTCCTGAATGATATAAAATGCGCGTTTTAAAGAGGTGACAGAAAGTAGTCTATTTATGTGTTCCTTTAATCCATCTTAAGCCCTCCTGTCTTTATCCATACGTGTGTATTTGTAAACAGCTACTATACAGAACGGCATTACCAGCCTGGAAAACATGGACCTGTCCTCCATCACGGATCAGCTGACTAACCTCAATATCCCGGGCACAGAGTTCATAGGGCAGATGAATGAAATGTTGGACGGGATACGAACAAAGGTGCGAAAATTGGTGTCATGAAAACTATAAGTAATGGATGCGAGGTGGAAGATATCTGAGTTTTCAGAATGTAATTTATTGAGGAGAGAAATAAAGCAAATTTATATTTAGCGTATCTTTCTTAGCTTTGTTGCGTCATTTTACGATAAATAAATTGGATAGGACGTCACTGAATATAATGAAACGATGTCTTGTTGGTCACAATTTGACCCTTGGCAACCATTTATCATGTATTTTGTTTCAAAGTCCTGTTCATTCATTTTGGTACTTGTCCTGGTGTTAAGTGTATTAAACATATATTTTTACCCAGTGGAATCATGCAGTGAGAACTGCCTGATGAATGCCACGTGTTTGGCAAATTTCAAAAGCTTATATGAAAGCTGTATCTTACAGAATAGTCTGAATACCAATACAAAATGGAGTTCTAATAATCATAATTTCTTTCCAGATAACAGAAGCAAAAGCTGACCCAGTTGGGGCTTTAACTGAGGAGATGAAAGCTGAAGATGATTATGAAGACAAGCAGGATTATCCAAATGGAAAACCCCTCTACTTTCCCTTCCTCGGACCTGGTGGAATGACGTTCCCTTATCCAGCAGGGATTGTTGTATTTGTCATATGTAAGTAACACCTTAAAGAAGATTGATGATTGATGGAGATGACTGACGATGATTGAGAAAGATTGAGATGAGACTAGTGAAGCGAATCCTTGAAACAGCATATTTCAGAAAAAAATCAGCGGTAGTGCGCGTTAATTATCAAACTTCATGGATTTGAAAACATCACAAAATGTCATAATCAGCCTGCTTCACGTATTGAATACGACTCATTCAACCAGCCGTCATTCATGAGACTTGGCTTCGAAAATTTGAAAATCTGCTATTGCATGTATTCATCAAGTATAAACATGTTAATATCATTTCCAAAATAACATAAAAACAACAACAACAGGATTTAATCGTGGTATATCAACACATCACTGTTTGCTCATATGTAAGTTCAGCCGCCTCTACGAAGAATCAGTTTCCTCAACCAAAACATTTATTTCCATTACCTTTACTCAAATAGCCATTAAACCAAGTGGTCGCAAACAAAACCAAATAATGATTGCACCCCGCATAAACACATACAAAGGCATGTTAAGTGTTCACCTTATCAATCACGGAAATACATGGGTGTTTTTATCGTTTTTATGACATGACTATTTATCAATGAAAATATGCATACTCACCATAGATGGCGCTGCTCTGCTGGCGACGGACATCAACTCCCATTGTTTTTATATTTACACAAGTCAGTAAGATTTGAGGAACCGTATCTTTGTGCTTAACAACCCTGCAAGTATGGGTGGATTCCACCGGTGTGTGATTTTAGCGATGACGCTAAGTATATTTGTCCGCTGCGTGTCATTGTCTTGGAGGCCGTTAGATGACTCCGTAACGGCGAACCAAGATGGACGTCATTGGCACCAGTATGGACGCGAAGAGCTGCTGGCGCTGAAGGAAACCGCGTTGGAGTTGAAAGAACTTAGAGACTGCCCCCGGAATGTGCATCAGACAAGGGGAATAATTCAAATTCAGGATCAAAAGTTACTAGGAAACGAGGTGAGCGGGGAGGAGTCCGCCGAAGAGTTCGGGCGCGCAAATCAAGACCACCTCTTCCTACTCTTCTATTATCAAACATGAGGTCTCTTAAGAATAAACTTGACGAACTTTCGGCAAGCACAAAATATTTGTACGAATTCAGAGACAGTTGCATTCTATGTTTCACGGAGACATGGCTATCACCCTCCGTGGACAGTAACACCCTCTATTTGGAAGGATTTGGTACTCCAGTTCGATTAGACAGAGATTCATATGCTACAGTGAAATCTATTGGAGGAGGTGTATGTATGTATATAAATGAAAAGTGGTGTCGTAACTATCTTGTGAGAGAAAGGATATGTTCACTAAACATCGAACTTCTATCAGTGTCTATGCGGCCTACTTATCTACCACGTGAATTCGGTCAGATCTTTGCTGTGAGTGTCTACATACCACCCAGTGCCGATAACAAACAAGCAGCTGATGTAGTTCATAATCATGTTCAATCCTTAGAGCTGATTTGTCCTGATGCGCCGAAATTCATACTTAGAGATTTTAATGGATGTACCCTGAAGTCTGTGCTCCCCACCTACAATCAGTATGTAACATGTTGAACACGGATAGACAAGATCCTTGAATTGTGTTATGGTAACATCAAGAACGCCTACAAATCATTTAGTAAACCACCCCTAGGAGCTTCGGACCATAATTCTGTGTATTTGGTGCCCACATATCGTCAAAAGTTAAAAACAGAGAAGGCTATTGTTAAGACTGCCTAATCATGGAACAGAATCTATTGAAACCCTACAAGGATGTTTTGCGTGTGCAGATTGAGACATGTTCTATGATGCAGAACAAACATTAGAAGGAATGTGTGACGTCTTTATGGATTATATAAATTTTTGTGTCAACAACATAACACCAGATAAAGAAATCAGAATTCAAAACAACAAGCCCTGGATCACAAAAGAAATGAAATCTTTAATAAACGACAAGAAACGAGCATACATGAAGTGTAAAATAGCGTAAACTCTCAGAGAAAGTTGAGAGACAGTTTCAGCAAAGCAATCTGCAACAAGCCTGGGAAGGCGTGAACACGATGATTAGCAAGAACAGGCGACGACAGACAACCAACGCCGGGGATAATAAAACGTTTGCTGAGGACCTCAACACTTTCTACAGCTGCTTTGATTGTCACGACTTTACCAATGAGTGAGCACAAGTTAGTGAAGCCGTACGGGATAGTGAAAGTCGTATCCATATATCAGAAGCTGACGTCATTCAAAGCTTCTCCAGAATTAACATCAGAAAAGCAAAAGGACCTGACAACCTTGAGGCATTGTGTTGAAGGAGTGCAGACTTCAACTGTGTACAGTTTTCACTAGATTGTTTCAATTCTCAGTGTATACACACGTTATTCCTTCGGTCTGGAAAACATCAGAAATTGTACCAGTTCCTAAAAAGACACAACCTAACGAAATCAACAACTACAGGCCAGTTGCTCTCACATCTATAGCAATGAAGTCGCTGGAACGCATCTTCTTGAGACATCTCCGTCAGGAAGTTGCCGACATACTGGACCCGCTCCAGTTCGCCTACAGGTCAAGGAGAGGAGTTGTTGATGCCACACTGTCACTCCTTAATAATGTCTATAAACATCTAGAGAAACCTAAGTCATACATCAGAATCCTCTTCCTTGACTTGTTATCTGCGTTCAACACTATCCAGACACATATGATGATACAGAAACTGTTAGACATGGACGTTAACTCATACCTCATCAAGTGGATCGAAAACTTTCTTGTGGACAGACAGCAGTACGTGAAAGTTAACGGGGCTCTATCAAGTAAACGGACCAGCAACACTGGTGCACCACAAGGCTGTGTAAGATCTCCTGTTCTTTTCACCCTCTACACTAATGATTGTGCAAGCTCGAATTCAACCTGTTCGACTGTAAAGTTCGCAGATGATGCAGCAATTGTCGGCAAACTGAACGACACTGATTCTGAAGAACTGTATAAGAGGACATTAATCATTTTACGACTTGGTGTGCTGAAAACCACTTACTCCTAAATGTCACAAAAACAAAGGAACTGATAATTGAATTTCGGAGTAAACCCACAAAAATGCTTCCAGTGATAATCAACGGTGAATGTGTTGAGACAGTGTTGGAGTATAAGTATCTGGGAACCTTCATTGACTCTAAGCTGAACTGGAACTCTAACACTGAAGCCCTATACAAAATGTGTCATCAACGTCTTCTTCTCATGCTTAAACTGAGATCTCTTAATGTTAACCCATCTGTGATGTAATCTTTTTATGTAGCATTTATTCAGAGTATTTTAACATTTTCCTTCCATTGTTGGTACAGGTCTCTCTCAGTTCATCTCAAATCAAAAATAGACAAAATTGTTAACACTGCAAGTAAAATCGCTGGAGTCAGATTTGAATGTTTATCATCAATATATGAGCGGCAAATCGTGAATCAAGCTGTCAAAATCATATCTGACCGTACTCACTACTTAAATTCGGAATACAACCTCCTCCCTTCAGGCCGCCGCTACAAAGTTCCAATTGTGAAAACTAAGAGAGTCCGTGCATCCTTTATTCCAAGTACCATATCTCTCTTAAGCCAATGTGAAGATACCTAAATCAAAGAATTTATGTAAATATGTTTGGTATCTCTCTAATGTGTCAGTAGCTCTGCTGATGTAACACAAATTCCTGAAAAGGCATTAAAGTATTATTCTATTCTATTCTAAATCGTCTCATGGGTATTGGATCAAATCAACCATTAATTGAACACCAAATTAGGTGAAGGTCACAAAAGATCGGATTGTCAAATTTGCTCACACTTTCCTAATGTGTTTAACTCAAACACCGATCACCTTTGACAAGTGTCCATTTTTATCCCCCAGGCATATAATGCGGGGGACTATAGTCAACGCCTCGTCTATCTGTCAATATTTCCGTTCAACATTTTCAACAAATTTGGTATATGTTTGAAACAGAACCTAAAGTGGTGCTTTTTGGTACATGCGGATTTTTTGTAATTTTTCTTTATTTTGATTTCCATTGAAACAATTTGGACTTGGTTTCAAAAGGAGGGGGTGGATTTTGTTTCCGGGGCACAATTGAAAAGCATGAAAGATTTTTCATCCCAAACTGGTACATGTATTAACCATGCTCGGAAGTGGTGCCTTGTGCTATTTTGCTATTTTCCCTGTTTCCATGGAAACAAGTTAGGCTTTCGGAGCACAACTCGAAAACCGTTCAATATATTTTATCAAAACTTGGCACATATATCAAACAGATCCTTAGCAGCGCCTTTTGCTATTTGCAGATTTTAAACATTTATATTTTTCTTTCCATTCCAGCATGCTACATGCTGTAACCAATGGCGCACCATATCTCTAAAACTAATAGGTATTCTTTCATGAACCTGTGTGCACACAAAGGTCTGGTTGTGAAATGGTGCCTTTGTGCTACTTTGTTGTTAAGAATTTATGTTGTGTTTGTTTCTATATGGTAGCATGTTTGATTTTTGTCTTTGTCAGGACCATATCGCGAAAGAGTATTATGCATTCTTTCATGACACTACACGCACACAAAAGCCAGGATGTCTAATGCTGCCTTTTGGTATTAGGAATTAATCAAATTTGCATTTTGCCTGTGTACAAAGCTGCGAATCCAGATGAGACAGAATAATCTCTCATCAAGTAGGACTTTAAGGAACTGTCAGATGATTTGTACTTTAAAATTTGTTCTGATGACTCTTTTTTATGCATAATATGCGGAATCCTAATTTGTAGAAATTTCGTATTACTTCCAAAGAACACACTATTGTCATGCTCATATCGAGATCATTCACACACTTTCATATTTGCAGATTTTGAATTCTGATTGTTTACTAGAATACACAGAATACTAGAAAAATATTGTAGCAGCACATATGGTTCAGTGTTTTCACAGGTCATGAGTTGGGTCAAGGTTATTCAACCGAAAGTGCTTTTCAAATGGCAGTTTCTTTCAGACTGTATGGAAGCGGTGGTATTACACCACCGGAAATGATTATAACATTCTTCTATTATCTGAATTTGTATGCACTTCCTTTAAGTGTCTGTCTTGATGATATTATGTCTAAAATGATCATAACCGTTTTCCTTGCAGCTTTGGATGCTGGAGCAGAACTTGGGCAAGAGATTTCCGTGGATGTACAGACTGTCAAATCAACAATGTCAGTAGGTGAAATACCAAATTGTATGTAAAGATACTTAGGAGTAATGTAATGAAAATGTGAAAAGTTCTGATTCTTTCAACTTTCAGTGAATGAGATTTAGACAACTGGAAGCACAATGGGTAGACATACTACACAGTGAATGGAAATGGACATGAACTCAGGCGATTGTTCCACTGCCTCACTGGGTTAAGTGTAACTAAAAAAAATAGTTGTTCTCTGACATTATGGTACTACAAACATGGACATGAGTTCATTGAAATAAGAATTATTTCTGTTTTGTCGTTCTGTTTTGCATTAGACAAGTATAGGTCCATTTGTTGCCGGAAAAGTCAAAGCATCGTTTGGCATATCGATCATAATTGCATCTGCTGGAATATCTCTCACTGGATGGCTGATGAAAACAAGTTTTCCTTTCATACTGGAGATGAACTACGCAAAAGTACCAACAGTTGCCACGTGAGTACAATTTTTAATCACTGCATTATAGCAAACGCAGGTAAGGTATTGGGCATGTTCTATGCATAGTTTCTGTGGTATGAAATCATTGATATTTTGGTGATTATTATATTTTTCAGTGTCGGATCCAACTTTCGAATGATGCAAGAAATAAAATTGCATTTGTAAACTGTCCAAAAGCACTCAAATACAACTTCCTTTGAAAACATCCGAAATAGGGTTTATTCCTGACATACCGTGAAAGTCATTGCATACAGCAGCCTTAGCTACCGTTCTGGTCTATCAGGAGACAATATGAGTATATGATGTATGCCTGAAACAGCTTAGAAAATCGGGTTACTATGCAGCTGAATTATAAGGTAATTCTAAACTTCATCAACAGTAGGCACGTGTCTGAAGGAATGATTTGCTAGCAGTATCACTTTACACTATTTGTTTGTGTGGTTGTTGTTTACCGTCGCACTCAGCAACAATATTCAACCTATATGGCCGCGATCTATAAATAATCGAGTCTGGACCAACCCAGTGATCAGCAGCATGAACATCGATCTACGAAATTGGGATACGATGAAATGCGTCAAACAGGTCAGTGAGCCTGACCATCCGATCCCCTTAATCGCCTCTTACGACAAGTGGGCTTCTGAAAACCACCCGGATATTCATGGGTGCACTTCACAGTCTGATTTGTAGGTGGAATCTCCATATTATTGACAGGATGTTGTGGTTGGCTTATGCTTTAGGGATAAGATATAATCACTCTTGTTATGGTTCCACTTATTGGTCATAATTCGTGTGGATGATAACATGTGTCCGACTTGTTTCCTTTATGCTAACAGTCTTACTGAACATGGCCAGGACCTCCCATGGGAAGCATTTTAGTTGGAGTTAACATACATGTACTTGTTTAGCAGATCTTGAGGTAAAAGGTGGAACAACGTTCTTCCTCACAAATTCTTGTGTGAAACATCGTGTTGTTGCAGAATGTTGTAAAATAAGCGTCTGCTGTATGATATTTCCAAAGGTACCTGTGTTTGGACAATCCGCATGCGTTTCTTGTACCCCTAATTCTTCTTCCACTATGCTGTATTTCATTGCTCAGTAAGTTGCCTTTTCTTTTACTTGCGCCTATATACTATCATATAACCCACATCAGTGTAAAACGATAATAGATTCAATCTTTAATTTCAGAAAAAAACTTAATGTCGAGCTTACACCACTTGAACTACGACTAAGAGCATGGGTAAAAATACTTTTCATTATCAACATGCATTTTGACATTTGGCACTGGCGAAGCCCCACATACACTGGCACCATGTGGGAACACCAATTTGATATAAACGATAACACTCCACCACGATTCCCCAACTGTGACCACAGGAAGAGGTCATTGTCAGGAAGCTGTTCTGTCCGGCAACTTGATGGAAGACATCCCAGTGACACAGCATTCATCCTGGAAGTTGACAGTGGGGATGAAAATAGCCCTCTCACTCTACACTATAGTATTGGTACTTCTCGAGGTGGAAGAGATGTGAAGTCACTGGTGGAGATGAGAGGACCCTCCTTAACATTGCCCACGGTTTCATTGCCTCATGGAGTACCTTTGTATTGGACAATAAGGGCTAGGAACACTCAAGGTATTGAGGCAGCGGCTATGTGCATGCTCCACACCTATGACAATACAGTTCCAGATGGGAGGGTAGATGCTGCCTATCAGTTTACAAGTCACAGAACGGTGATCCAAGCCAACGTTGTTGTATTCGAAGATTCTCCACTAACACCTAATCACTCAGTTGCTGTGGGATACAGTCCTGGGGAGTTCGGAAAAGAAATTTTGGATTGGCAAATTCTGTACCTGGAAAACACAGATGAGAGAAAAGGTGTTATGTCCGAATTGAAAAATTTTGCCCCATCTAAGCCTGGAAAGCTGTCGTCTGCTCCATTTTCTACAGCTCATGCAGATAATGACATTGAATGTGCAAGACTGTGTTTACAGACAGGTTCAAAGTGCATTTCCTTTGACTATGAAATGCATACTCAGTCTTGTGATCTCCAAGAAACAGTTGTCGGAGCTAAGGCGAAACTTCGTGCTGCTGCTTCCTATTTCCACTATGAAAGACTTGGAGTTGGTTACAGTGCTTATCGGGACTTCTCTCACTCAAACCTCGAACATGGTGCCCAGTATTTTATAAATGCAAAGATCACCAACACTCTAGGATATGTTGCCTACCTGCCATCAACTGGGACTCTAGCTGACTTTACTCCACCTGAACCTGGTCCTGTAGGAGAAGTTGTTTCAGATGTGTTGACAGCTGATGGATGTAAGGCAGCTGTGACTCAAAGATGCATCGATGTCACCAAAGAGCTCAATCACAGGTAAAGCTGCCACCTTGGCCTTCTGCACTATGACAACATAAACATGTTAAAACATCCGAAGAGAATATTATTCTATTGACGTGATGTCTTTTACAGAAAAATCATTGATGGGAGTGCTGGAAGAACGGTTTTTGGAGGCAACAAACCTCTTGAAGATACGAAATACACACTCGCAAACAACTATATCTCAGGTAATCTACTTAAACACACATGCCAAGTGTCGCTATGAAAATCTGACATACAATGCCTGTGGAAGACCAATTGGGTAATGATTACATTTCCTTATGTAACTGTGGATAATTTGTTCTGTGTGGTTTGTTGTCATCGGTATATCTATGTTTACTTTTTACAGGAAACTGCGATGGCTTCCACGACGACGAAAGTGGTATTTGGGGCTACACGTGGGCAGCTGGGACGTCTGTGTGTGGGTCTGATGTCGTGAAGTTCACTGATCCTCACGCTCAGCTGCAAACCAGGCAAGACTGGACATACACCGGACTGGGCAAGAACCTCCATCTGGCTGATGGTCAGTACTATATCACCTTCCAAGCTATCAACAATGTTGTACACGGAGGAGCCTTGGTTACAACAGTGTGTCACTCTACACCTGTGACAGTTGACACTACACAGCCCGTTGTACATGAGGTAGGGATTTGCTGTTTGATGAGGATTTTGATATCTTGGGCGTCTACTTCAATGTATCGGACGCTGGATCGGGTATTGCCAGGGTGGACTTTGGTCTGGGCAAAACAAAGTATGATTTATTTGTTAGATCTTACAGCCGTCATCCCTTCCTGAACCGAGCTGACCCATACCTTGTGATAGAAGATCTTGGCTTGACACCTGGTGTCCAGGCTTGGGTGCGGATCAGAGCCGTTAATTCAGGTAAGGAGAAACCATTGACATAATAGACAGACACATTTAAAATTATTAAAATTAAATTGTAACTGTTCGTGAGACAAACATTTATAACATGTTATTGTTTGTTATTTATAGTGGATCTCTCCACTGCAAGCCATGGTGATGTTCCGATACTCATTGACTTTACACCGCCAGTCGTTGGTAAAGTTCTTGATGGGGACAAACTGCTCGAAGATGTTGAATACCAACATAACACTCAGATGATCTGTGCACAGTGGGTCGACTTCTATGATCCAGAATCTGGTATTGACAGGTATGTGAAGTCAATTATGTCCCAACTTCACCTTTGTCTGTAATGGCACAATGTACCTGTATGCATCTCGCACCAATATGGGAATGAAACACTTTACACATTTGCGCATGTTTATACCATTCGCATTGACGATCTAGACGAGTTCCAACAATAGAATGGTATTTCATCTGTCATAGTGATTGTTTAGTTGCTAAAGAACAATGTTGCAATATACCTGTACTTTCAGTTATCTCTGGGGTGTTGGAACGACAGCTGGAGCTGATGACATTCTTCCATTTACAAATTTTACGCATCAAGTTAAATCTGGGTGCAACGTCACAGCTCTGCACCACAATACAACGTACTATTCAACAGTTGTCGCTTTCAATGGGGCCATCAATCAGAAGGAAATTCTGGCAACATCTAATGGAGGTATGTTTGCTAATCGAACATATTGTTTTACGATGTCATAAGCTATATTTAAGGGTCCGTAAGAGGATCTGAAAGTGCAGAAGATAATCAGGAAATAAACCCATCTGCAGAACAATTTAGGACATGATAAAAAATTTGAATACACAAATGTACTGAGAGTTATTTCCCCTAGATGTGATGTATTAACATCCTGACAATGACGTGTGACATTTATTCTAGGAAAGGAAAATATAGCTGGTATTTTGAAAATGCTATAGCAAAATTACGACAATTCCTATAGACAGACAAAAGTGATGGTATACTGTTGTATAGTAGATAGTGTACATATGGATGCCGCAAAGTGATTTTACTCTGAAAGAATGGATGGGTATACCAATTGTCTTCTGTTTCAGTGCTGGTAGACGTAACGCCTCCATTGCGCGGGTTTGTCCAGGATGGTCCTGATATTGTGAATGATGTGGAGTTCAGTTCTCAGACAGCTACTATTGAAAGTGCCTGGGCCAACTTCACTGATCCAGAAAGCCACGTACAAGAGTACACAATGATGGTATATGTAAACGATGAACTGAAAAAGAAGTTCCATATTGGATCCAGGACCAGTTACACTGACCATACAATTGACACTAAACACAAGGACCATATCCGAGTTCAAGTCGCAGCAACAAATGGAGCAGGACTTGAAACACAGGCAGACAGTAATGGGTATCTGGTTGACGAGACACCACCCAACATGATGTATATACAAGATTCTCAGACAGGCAAATACCAAAGTGATTCCTCACACCTTGGCGTCAAGTGGTATTTTACAGATGAAGAGTCAGGCATCTTGGAATACAGATACACTATATTTGAGAAGATTGGCGGTCAGAAGAAAAGGTTTTGGCCAAAGGATGAGACATTTGCTGTCATTGAAGTTGAAAAAGCAGACATACAGTTGGATTCCCTTCCACTTACAAATGGGGCCCAATATACAACATCAGTCACAGCACTCAACAACGCCCTTCTTGCAACGTCAGTAGAATCAAGTGGTGTTGTTATTGACACAACACCACCCACAGTAAAGAAAGTGAGTATCCATCATTGTATAAACTTTATTTCGCAAGGAAGTATGAATCACCAATGATTAATTTTATTCTGTTTCCAAGACAGCAATCAGGAACAATCATGCATATTCAGTGTATGGAACAGTTTTCAAAACCTTTTGCAAGTTTATGAGCACACAAACTGTTCCTGTTGAGAATTTTCTGCAATATAAAACGTATTCATTTGTGCAATATAATAACGCATGCCTGAAGCAAATACACCTGTAATTAGGTACTTGAACAGTTGCTTCACGTGTTGTAGGTGCTAATCGGTCTCCCTGGGCAAGAGGAGGAGCTTGATGACTTCGGAAATGTAATCCACATGGAAGATCAACCGATGCATGTGTCTTGGACAGCTCGTGATCCTGAGAGTGGTATCTCTCAAAATCTGCTTTGTGTGAAGAACAATGTCATACAGTGCACTCGAAGTGAGCAGTTTACCAACTATGGAAGCACATCATCTGTAACATTAGAAGCTCTCAATCTTATATCAGATGAAAAGACTCAGTACGTTGTCGTTATCAGAGTTACAAATGGAGCAGGCTTGACAGCAGAAGCTTCATCAAAGCCAATACATGTAGAGAAGGGAAACTCCCCTGGAACAGTCTATGATGGTCGAAGTATCAGTGAAGATACAGATTTCCAGCAAGATCTTTCAAGTCTCTCCATGTCGTTCGATGGCTTTGGTAGTGATGCGTGTGGAATAACCGGCTATGACTGGGCGATTGGAACACAGCCATACCTGAGTGACATAATGCATTACACAAACTATGGACTTACGATGGTCAGCGACAGTTCAGGATATGCGGAAATAACAAATACAAACTTCAACAATGTGAAGTACTATGTTACAGTCCGGGCTATAACTGGTGTGGAATGTCCAGACTCGTACATCGTATCATCATCAAATGGTGTAACGGTTGACCATGAAGTTCCTGTTATAAATCAACAGTACAGAGGTCAAATGATGTCTTCCTCACTTTTGTTTTTAAACCAAACAACAACTCTACCAATATCATGGTCTGTAGAGGATGCAAATATCATGCCTGTGATATCCTGGTCAATAGGGAGCCTCCCAGTCTCTGGTGAAAAACACACTGTTAATATTTCAAAGTCGGGTCTTGATCCATGGGACATAAGTCTTTCAGCAAACAACACATATTTCGTGACAACATATGGCTCTGATATGGCAGGCAACACGGCATTAATGAGTTCACCGCCAATCACAGTTGATAAAACCCCCGTCTCTATTATTGACTATGAGTGTACACCTTTTGTATCAATGATGTCAACAATTGTCACTTGTTCTTGGAGGTTTTTCGAAGAAGTAGAAAGTACCATCACTAACGTATCAATCACAGCACGTACAGGACAAAGCAGCTCGCATATATTAGTGGTTAGCAGGCTATCGGCAATTGAGAGACGCTGGAGCTTTGACACAGAGTTAGTTTTGCAAGATGGAGTTTCATTCCTGTATATAACTCTGGAAATTGAAAATGGTGCACATCTACGCAGCAAATTCTTCAAAGAAATTGTCTTTGATCAGACACCGCCAGCCGACGGGGAAGTCTCAGTAGTTACATCATCTAATCCATCATCAAAACAGGAAGTAGTCTGCCAGCAACAAACAACGTACATGTCTGTCTTTGTGAATGGATTCAACGATCCCGAATCACAGATAGACAGGTGAATTACAACTTTGCTACATGAATAAAAACTCACAGTTAAGATTTATGCTAAAACATTCCTTACAGCCACGACATTTCCTCATATGCTATCGACTATGTAATCATAATGCTAAAACTGTAATATGTTTCAGGTATGAAGCAGGACTGGGAAGTGAGCGAGGACTGACAGATGTTCTTACTTTCACAAAAGTCACTTTGTCCAACGGACTGTTTGTAGTTCCAAACCTACACTTGGAATCTGGAGCCCTCATCTTTGTCACTGTCCGCATTTTCAACAAAGCCGGTCTGTTCACAGTGAAAGAAAGTAACCCGTTGGCTATCAGCCCAAAATCCTACCTAGTTGTTTTGGATGGACCAGGATCT
This sequence comes from Haliotis rubra, assembly GCF_003918875.1. Classification (NCBI taxonomy): domain Eukaryota; kingdom Metazoa; phylum Mollusca; class Gastropoda; order Lepetellida; family Haliotidae; genus Haliotis; species Haliotis rubra. The sequence continues at coordinate 141,873 of NW_025765000.1, read as the reverse complement.
GATGATGTTGATAGTCAACATGATCTGACGACCATTCAGGGAAGGTGGGGTTACTCTGATCCCTGTCCAGTGGTATCAGCAGAGTGGGCAGTAGAGGACATCACAGGGGAGATTATCAAAGGCTTTGAACAAACCCCTGGGAATGGTCATAACTTCTACAATGATGAATTGACATTGGAGAATATGAAGACATATAGAGTCATTGTGAGAACCACTGATGCCCTCAACCGCACCATGATTGGGAGATCTGATGGAGTGATGGTCAAGATTCAGCCTCCAGTTCCTGGGAATGTTCGAGATGGCATTGCTTCTGACATCAACTACCAGCTACCTACAAATTACCTTGCAGCAAACTGGGATCCGTTTGGAGAAATGAATGATTTGGACCCATCACAGAAAATTGAATACTATGAAGTGGCTGTAGGGAATGACAGAAGATATAAAGACAGGAGATCCAATGTTCATTTCTTTGAGAATGTTGGTCTCAACAGAAGTTATGTCTTTAAGCATTTAAATCTAACCGCAAAAACAGTAACATATTACATCACAGTGAGGGCATACAGTTCTGCTGGAAGTTATGAAGAATCTTTTTCAAATGGAATCCGAGTTGGATTTGGAACAGACATCGTGTCGGGAGATATCGAAGTTGCTGAGTACCAATCCAGCACCAGTGAAATACAAGTATCATGGTCTGACTTTATATCTGACTTTAACATTCGGAAATATGAAGTTGCTGTTGACACTGAAGAATACACAGAGTCAAATACAAGCTTGGAATGTCAGGCTATTGTCTTGCAGCCACTTGTGGCATTTGAGCCTGTCAACAAAGACACAATCAAAACCATAAAGGGTCTTCATTTAAATCATACGGAAGTTTACTTTGTCCTTGTCAAAGCTGAAGATGAGGCAGGGATATGCCGGATTGCATCCAGTAAAGCAATTACAATTGATACAACACCACCTGAACCAGGACAAGTGATCATTGATGGTGGACGGTCATCTGGTATTCTATATGCCACTCAACTGCACTCTGTACATATAAACATGACAGGATTTACAGATGAAGAAAGTTCCATAGATTACTACACGGTGGCATTATTAGGGGAACTTTTCTGCTCTGATTCAATGTCATTATCCCCCAAAGACAAAGACGTTTTACGTTCTGTTACTGTTTCAAATTCCGATGCCCACTTCAACGATCTCATGTTAGACACAACCAGGCCATACTATATACAGGTTACAGCAGCTAATAAGGCAAGTTTGAAGACGACTGTGACAAGTGAACCTATTTTAGCAGATTACAACCCTCCAGTTGCTGGAAACATAAAAATTGGGTCAGATTGGAGGTACAGTTCAAGGTCTTGGGGCGATACGAACCTGTTACAAGGCACAATTCTCATCAATACCAACATACACGATTCAACATGTCAAACTGAAAGAGAACTACTGAATAATGACTATAAAAAGGAAATAATGATTTTGGATGATGTCTTCCAATCGCACGCTGTTGATATTTTAGATAATAACCGTGTCAAGATATATGCACGACTTGACCCGTCGCTGCAACTGTTTGAAAAAGGAGGAGTCAAAACAAACCCAACGCTACTGACAGAAGGCAACTATTCATTTTCTCTTCAGGCTACAGCACGACACAACGTTTCATCTATGATAGGTCTGATTCAAGAAAGTCTTCCAAATCCTGATGATATCTTAATGGCTTATGCAAAGATATTTATAGATAATTGCAATGGCAGTGCATGTTCTAACGGCGACAGGACTGTAGTAACTGATGACGAGAGTTGGAACCTTGGCGTTCTCGTGACTATGAATAACATCTCAGAACCCATAATTCTGTTCTGGGCCAAGGATAAATCCAGAATCAAAGTTCATAATGTCCATGTAGACTTTGATCCAAGTTTCTCACTGAACGACTTTTCTCTTCAAGCAATAAATGATTCAACACCATCAACAGATTCGTGGGATATAAATCTATTCATCAACGGCCAGTTGAAGGGTCAACATGCTGGACTGAACATTCAAGGATACGTTGTCGCCTCTGTGTTCTCCTGGAACAATGATGGATATATTCCACAAGTGGATGATCCGTTTGACCCATTCACAACTAACCTACTCCTGTCATCACTGAGACTACCGCTCCCGCAAATACACCCATGTAGGTACGGACGGGCATTTTATGATTCACAGAGCGGGATCAAAGATATTTCCGTTGGTCTGTCAGATTCTCAGAACACAACTGCAAACATAGTACCTTATACGAAACAAATGTCATTTTGTGTTCCTTGCAAAGATCTTTGCAAAGAAAGTTGTGGATTTGAAGGTTCCTGTTCCAAGAGTACAGACCAACCGGGATTATCAGTAAGGCATTTCGAACTCAGCAACTTGACACTGATTCCCTCTCGGATGACTGATCGAATTAACTACACTGATTCCCAAGCCAGTGCCTACTATTTTGATGTGAAAGTAACTGATCATGCTGGTTATGAAAAACAAATCAAGTCTAACGCAATCATCATTGACACAACACCCCCAGTGGTGACTGATGTCACTTGCTTTGATCCGGAGTACTCGCTGTATGAACCTGCACTCTACATTGGAAATGATCATGCTGTCAGTGCTAAGTGGGAGATATCAGAGGATTTCAGTGACATCAACACTGTCTTTGTTGGAATCGGAACAAAATGTGGACTAGATGATATTGTTCAAATACCCCTTCAAAACAGACTGAAGAATGTAACACTGAATTCAACAAACGAAAGTCTTCAACAGGATCAAAAGTATTTTGTCGGCGTTACCGTAATAAATTCTGCTGGTCTCAACCACACTGCATGCTGTCCATTTGTCATTGATATTAAATCTCCCACAGTTTCCTCTACTGAACCAGTGCCACTGTTTGTCTCAGCAGACGATGTAGCCGGACTTAACGTTTCACTTACTGAGTACAATGATCGAGTTGGAATCCAGTGGGATGATCCTCATAATGATGTGGACTATTTTGGTGAGACAAATGCTGACTTATTGTTTCTTCTTTGTACCTAAATGCATATGTAATATTAGATGATACAGTGTCAAAGTTGGTACAGCTGAAATGCTCGATCACTTTGGGTTTTTTCCCTTTAAAAGTTTTGCTATTGGGTCGACTGGACAGGTGTTTTGAAATGCCGTACTTCTATCTATTTCGTACCTACGCTGGGATCCACCAGTCTCCGGTTTGAACCCAATACGTCTCCTGATTATGATCCTTGATTTGTCAACCTCAAACATTGTGCATGGTTCAAGGTTACCATCTATTTCGAATTTTAAAAACGTTTCATTTTCCCACAGCTATGCTTATGTCATTTAAATGATGTTCCAGACTGGCAGCTGGCGAGTGAGGATTCAGCAGACGAAATATATCCAACAATGCGAGTCGGTTCCAACACAACTCGACGTGTCGAGGTCCTGAAGGGAGATATAAGTCTTTCTCATGGCGCTGTCAACGCTTCAGTGTCTGAATTCCTTAACAGAAACTTCTCTGATGGTCTTAAGAGTGCCGACTTCAAGAATAGTCCTCTCATGCTGGAACCAGGCAAATGTGTCATCCAAACCGTGACTTCTGTCAGTAGAGCTCACAAGAGAAAGGATTTGACGTCACAGAAGACCTGCATTAAACGTAATGTCTTTCTTTAGGTGTATGTTGATATCTGTAACATATTTCAACACATTATTCAGCCTCTGCTGATTCCGGGTAATCAACCCGGATGGCTTATGGATTAATAGCATTCACTGGTTTGCCTAGTCCAGATTCAGTTATAAACAGCTTTTGCGAAAATATTGCTGAGAGGCATTACAAACAACATTTTATCGTTCATATTAAATGTGCAATCAGTTACTTATTTACTTATTATGATGTGACTTTTGTATTGTGCAGGCAAGAAAGACATGATTGTGAGACAGGGTACAAACAAAACACTTGTGATTGACGGCGTTGTCATCTCCGAGTTATTGGCAAAGCACAATCACTCTGTTTGCACAATATCGGTGGAAGGTAAGGTGATCAGATGATTAGACAGTAGCGTCAGTTCCGTCAAGCACAAACTCTGCAGTTAATACTAATGTATTTACATGGTTTGACCCGTCCTAAATTTCGAGACAATTACGGTATTTTTTCTGAATGTTGTGCAATATGTGCAATGTACCCATACTGTTGTGTAGTTTCCAGTGGCGCCCTAGCGGTCGGTGTATTGAGCAAGACCGATCAACACATGGCCTACGGTGCTCCAGCCGCCGTGGATTATTCCCCTTACATCGTCAGCCCCGACATCACCTCGACACAGCTGTCCCGGTTTCTCACTGGAAGGTGAAGTATTGTGTTTTTGTTTCTGAAGCAAGTGCCTGTACACATATCAGAATTGACAATGCACTGTATTTCTGTTCACATGAATCACGGGATATCAACACCACTTCTACAAAAATGTTCTCATCCGCAGTATGACATAGTGTAGCAAATAATCATTATTTAGATTTAGGCATGTTCATTTAATTTGTTTTTTCAGAGTCTACAATTTTGTTAGTCCTGCATTCTACCTGTCGCCGATCAGCAATGTACAACTAACAGAAGACATCAACGTTGATTTGCCAGCATCCCCAGCTAATGAACACCAGGAATCAGCGATCATTCTGTGGGACTCAGGTACAAATACGACTGTATAAAACATTTTAAGCATATCTGCGTTGTTTCGCATTTTGAAAGGAATGAGTTGGTATGGTGTTACGCCACTTTTAACTATATTCTCATTTTATGGCAGGACGGCCAAAATGGGCTGAAATATTTTACCAATGGGGAGTCGAAACCAGTTTTTTTGCGAATTCGATCATATCCACTAGGCTATCCTGCCGTCCCATTCTGAATATTGTTCATTATGATACTAATCGAGTTCCTTTCTGTACACAGGTGACAAGGTCTGGCGCCATGTCAGTGAAATCTGCGGTATTGTCCCTTTCAAGAGCCGCGCCACCACGCGTGATCCTCATGCAATACAGGTGAGTTATATATGTCGGTATGCACTGGTGCATATATATATATCTGTTTGGGCACCTTATGGTATTTATGTCGAGGCCAATATACCATCTGCTCCAATTTATGTCTCCTACGTGTCTCAGTTGGTTCATTACATTTTAGAACGTGCATATTATATGCAAGGAAAGACTCAATCTTCTTACTAAAAAATATAAACATGAAGAATGAAAACGTATGGCTTCACGTCAAATTTTATACCATATGGGTAGGATAAAGCAAAGGAATGTGTTATGCAGGTTGGTGCTATTTTCAGTATTCAAAAACATGCCGTTGCCGTTGTCTGTTGGCTTTTGAGTCAGAGTTCACCATCGGGAATAGGGAAAATTACTCGGACAATAGTCATTTTTTAACAAAAGCTGTTTAACAGCGAGGTATTTGTAACCGTAAGGTACACTGGATCCAGATTGCGCGCCGTAATCGCTACTTTATTTTTTGCTGAACTTACTGTAGTTTAGGCTGTGTTGAAACTGGACCTTTTTGAGGGATGTCATGTACTGTTTGATATCGATCTGCACGTGTGATAACCTCTATCAGATCTGTCTTTACCAATGTACCTTTAGGTTTTCGGGCACATTATCATGCTATAACGCATGTGGTATACTGTTTAAATCTCCCCTTTATGACTATGATAGTATTGATAAGTGGCGGATGTAAATTGCCTATGCCGATCACCTAATCATAATGAACATATCACTTTGTTTTCAGATCTGCAATTTAGTATTTAAGAGAAGCTTGACAAAATCAAATACACGTGAGAAGAGGGCAACTCATCCTTTCTCGAGCCCAAGAATGTTTTCCGGAGCAATTGTGTCTAAACATGTGAACAATACACCTCCCATCATTGACACCAGTGTTATCCGATGTGTCGAGGACAGCTTTGTGGAGCAAGTCATCAAGTACCACGATCTGCAGCATGACAATTTAACATTTACATTAGAAGAGCATCCTCATCACGGTGAAGCCAACCTCACAGCAGAGGGAATGCTATCCTACCAACCAGAGAAAGATTTTAATGGCTATGATAGTATTCTCGTAAATGCAACCGAGGTATTCATACTTGATCTGGGAATACAACCAGCTACATTTACCAAGAGAATACACATCAACGTGTCAAATGTTAATGATCCACCTGTCACTTTCTACCAGAGGGACACCCAGTCACCAATACCATCATTGGTTGAAAGTATTCACAAGGTATATGTTGAAGGCAATCTAACGGATCACTCTCTGGGTTCGTTTTGGGTCGCAGATGTTGATGACCCTGAAGATTTGACAATCATTCAAAATAATGTAAGTGGTCTGGCAGCCAACTTTACACTTACACAGGTTGATGCGGCTGGGGAAGATGGAGAGACATACAGAAACATGTCCATGATCTACACAGGGAACACTATCACCAAACATGACCTGAAGCTGAAGACCCTCAAGGAATTCCACGGGAGCATCCAGTTCTCACTGCTCGCTGTTGATGCGAATGAGAGCTACAGCCACGCCCTGTCCATCCACGTGTTTGTCCTCATCAACCCATGTTACCATGGTAGCTGTGCTCCAAGAAACCCGTCTTTACCATGTGAACATCCAGGCAGAGAAAGCAGCTTTCAGGCCTATCACTGTGAATGTGTAGCTGGTTATGAAGGACAGTTCTGCGAGAAGGAAATCAACGAATGTCTGAAGGCCACCTGCTCCCTTCTGTATGATTGCGAAGACAAACTAGCAACCTATGACTGTGTCCTGAACATCCCGAAGATTCTTGCTATACTTGTCTGCTTTCTTCTGCCCTGCTTAGGTGTTACCTTTTACATAAGTCGCAAGTACAAACAAATTAAACGCCGATCAAAGGTCTGGTAAGTAGCATTTTCACTTTTACTTTAGCTTTTCTTTTAAATTATCGCAATAGACATGATAATATCTGATTTTGGTTTTTTGTCTGATTAGGCAGATCCGACAGTCATATTTTGTTTATAGTTTGTTTTTACATGTTGCATACTTCACATTAATAGTATCTCAATACGTGTCTAAATGTGCGTTTTTTGTGGCGTCGATATTTAAGGTGTACATTTTTGTTTGAAGGAATTTGCCAGACAACACTCCAGATACACAGACGAATCCTGTATACCTAGCAAGATACACATCCACCACGGAAGAAGTAAAGCAGGAGACGACTTCCGGGTCGCCTTTCAGCAAGAAAGAAGTAATTCAGGACAAGAAACCTGCTGCTTTTCAAGAGAATGGCAGAAGCACGCCTGCCTCGTTCATGGGTCCAGGACACGCACGCATGCCTCACAGGAAAGCAAACTACTCCACCCAGTGGAGCTCAGATAAAACCCTTCCTAGAGTTGTTGATTGAAGCAACAGTATCCAAAGTGTCGAATTTTGCAGTGTTTGCAGTGTAGATGTTCTAATAAAGGCTAGGCTTCTTTTGTAACTCATATTAGAGGAACCCGTATTGGCCTTTGTGTGAACTTTAACATTTCTAGTATCAGTATTCGAGTATTTACTTCAGATACTAATAATGCGAGTGTGTGTCTTTGAGTTAACGCTATCCATATTTCGAAATATTTTATATATGTATCTGAAATGGAAACCATCTAAGACACGAAATATATTTCATTAAGAAATAAAACATCTATATGGACAATTTGAAAGTGTTAAAATTAAAGCTATTGATAACCTGTATATGGATAAAGACTTACTTAAGGTCATATTTATAATGTCCATGAGAACCAAGATTGCTCAGATTGCCCTATGTATATTGAGATGAGTGTGAAGATGTACAAAATATAATCCCACCATTGCTAGAAATTGTTCATAACACATATTGCCTTTTTGCAGATTGAACCCGTGTTTGACAAAATGCTGTTGATAATATTGATTTGAGTTATCTATATAATTATATTAGTTGTCAACAAAACCGTGTGGGTGCCAATCTGACCCTAAGGTTTAACTCAATAAATATTGATATCGCCTTCTTTGTTATTATCTTGATTTGATACCGAGCATGGTTATAATCACCACTTGTTTTAATAGGCTACCATTACTATTAGATCATGCAATGTTATTTTTCTAGAAAAGACTGTTACCAGAGATCTATAACCAACTTCTGTAGAAGGATGGACTGACGGAGAATCGTACAAAAACTGATTAAATGTAATCAGTCCTAGCACATCCATAAGTGGCTATTCAACATTGCCAGCATCAAATTGAATATTCAGCTTGAACTGAGGGAGACATACGCTACCTTTATTACAATCAATAGCAATGACTTGTAACAATTGCATACAGTTTAATTTATCTGAAAGAGCATCATCGTTTTTCCACTACATTCTTCTTGTAGTCCAAGAGGAGTTTCCACATATAAGTACTTAAATTGGCCAAATATTTGGCTGGGTATCTTGCAAAAAATCTGCAACAACAAAAGAACTCCATTGTCTTGCTCTCTTTTTGTTGGTAGACAGTGACACAAACAATCGAGGGTCATTATATTTCAAGGTCAGACAGTCAACACAGAATGTGCGCTTACGTTTAAAACGAAATATGAACAGAATTTCTGCTGATCTTTCATCTTATTTTCTGCTTAGTGGATTTCGGCTAAATCTTCCTACCATCGCCAGCGGCTGAAGGGATGGTGTAAATCCACCTAGGGTCCATGCAGGTAACCAAAGTACTCTAAGTCCCCATGGTTCCTAGTATGGTGATCTACCTTCAGTTGTTGGCGATCTATAGCCTGTTTATATATTGTATTGTCCTCTATAGTTAAAGTATTTTCTAACTAGTTTTAAATATATCTATCTGTGATAATCTAGTTGGTTTTACTGTCCTTTGTCGGCAGATATTTTAAAATGATTACCTTGTTTTCATCGCTATATGGCTGAAATATTGCCGATGCGATGTAAAATTTTAATTCACTCACTCACTGCTTATTGGAGCTATACAGCAGAACTTAATGCTTGAGTGCGGATATACGTTGCGTTTAGCATTATTACGATTATGTGTTAGCATGATTTTGGACGAAAGCCTCACTCACTGACTCACGCACGACTAATTAACGTCTGATGGTCATAAACTGCTCTTGTATAATATACACGTTTGTTCAAAAATGTTGATTCCCAGTATGAGATGAAGCTGATTTCTCAAGTCTTATGTTATATGTATTTATTATGAATTTAGAACTAGTTTTAGTCACGATATGGCTGAAATATTGCCGATGTGAAAATCTCACTCACTAACTCACTCAAGTCTTATGATTACGTAACAGGAGAGATCCGCCTTCTCTTGTGAATTAATTGTATTCGATCTTCTAGTCAGGGCGATATAGCGATGGCCCGAATCAGCCGCCATACCAAGGACTGTTCGTCATTCGATTTCTCGGAAATCTATATTCTCCGGGAACGGTGACTGCGGCTGAATATACTCTTCTTTTGACATGATCTGAACACTCATCTTTCAGTTGCAAACGCCGTGAAAAGAAATTCAATGGATATTTTTTCCCACCCGTGCGTGTAGAGGTTCCTTTCAACTTTCGTTCACAATCAATGCTATGCATGAATATTTTACGCAAGTCTGTGTATATGGATCGGTAACGTCTCATTATGTAATGTTTGTACCTACAACACTTGATCCACAGGGCCAGACCAAGCGGCGTCTTACCTAAACGTTGACCCCTAGGGTTGAGGGTAAAAATCCTTTGATGTGATATGTTGTTTTAGCGTTGTTGCTTCAAGGGATTAAAGGCTGGGTGTCACCCAAAGTTGAATTCAGGTGCGAAAAGTGATCAACAATTTAAGTATGAGATCTGTTCACCTACTGGAATATTATTATTTAGTGAGTTCACTCAATGCCACTTATTTAGTGAGTTCACTCGATGCCACTTATTAATTCAATCATATCACACATGTAAGGCAGCATGATATCTCAAACATCATTTCCATCATGGCAAATGCACAGCTTGATCACTACTTTCTTATAATAAATGTGCATTTATAATGCGCGCAATCCAGACAGATATGCCTGCTCAAGGCGCTACAAGGGGACTGTATAAAGATAAAAGTCAGGGAGTGTTGACTGGATTTAAATGTTACTATGATACTTGGAGAACATATGGGTTTGAATTGAATTTCTCAAAGGTTGGACACAGTTTCAACTCTGATGGAAGTGAGTTCCAGAGGATAGGGGCAGTGCTGGAGAAAGATCTGGAGCCAAATGTCTTGAGTCGAAATTTAGGAACTTGGAGAAGATTTTGGTCACTTGATCGGAGTTTACGTGCTGGAGTGTATGGAGTCACGAGTTCAGATAGATAGTCAGGGCTGGTGTTGTGGAGGCATCGATAGGTGATACAGAGAAGCTTGAACTCTTCCTACTTCTTGGGGTGGTAGATACCTGTGTATGGAGGGATATATGTATAGAATAAGCAAGAGGAAGACCGGAGGCTGGGTTTCTTAATTCTACGATCAATGACATTCTTTCGAAACAGCCACCAGCGCACAAAGATGACTCGACTGAAATGAATAAACACATATAATGTAGATTTATTAAGTCATTATAATTATAAATGAGGGATGGCACGGCAGGGTTTACTCCCATTAGTTAGACATCCCAACTGTCAAACACTGGACTCGAGATTAATTAGGGCAGCACCCATATATAAATGAGAATGTCCCAATTGGATATTCTAACCAGTTAGTTGAACCTAACGAAAAACTGTTATTGTGTATAAATATCTTGAATTTATTTTTGATCAAATTATCTATATCAAAATCAATTTTGTACGTGAAGTCTATTGATACTGTTTAAATATTATAATTCCATTAGTGCTTTACTGTTCACAAATGACAAATGCTAATTTCGCTCAAATTTGTACATGAAGTGTTTTTGGTAAATGTTATAATTCCATTTACAATTTAGTGCTTTACTGTTCATAAATGACTAAATGCTGAATCCGCTATTTTGTCGTTCCTGATTTCTGTATAACCCATGTGACTATAACAACATTTTAATCCCATTGTATCCAGTCAGTGGTGCGTGGACACTGTCGGCTCCTCCCTTGCCAGTTTGTTTTGACACGCTTTAGAAGGTTGACGTTTTGTTAATGAACCGACCACGCAACCCGCCAAGATCATCGACAGCTAGATTGCACGGCAACAGTCTATTTGTGTCAGTATATTTATACTAAGGTTTCTTTAAACAGTGATACATGAAGAGTTAAAGAGCATATTTGGTTGATTCCTATATTTACACGGGATATACAATTTACGAGCATCGTTAAACTACGTACATTATTAATACAATGGTATTTATCACCAATATCGTTCATTTGACACGATTTCCAAATATGATCACTAAATGGAGTGCTGTTCCATCTCCCTGTTTCATTTGGCAAGCGCCGACAAGCTGTTCGAGGGAAGAATATCTTAGGCGCGGAAAGGAAAGGAACATAAACAACCTCGCCCTGTTCTATTTATATACTTGTTTCACAGGTCTGTTGTCAATACCAGATCAACCTGTTTAAGTCACATGGTGTAAGTCACAAGCCTCAGTGAACAACGCGTGCATGTGAAAACATGAGGTATGCTAGCCAAAAAGAAACTGTGAGCATAGGAAATTGACTATATATTAGAACTACAAGTGTACAGAAATACGGATGTAAATGCAGTAATTAGTGAAACGAATTGAAAATATGCATGTGCTCCTTTTCTTGAATGTGTGGTTTCTGCACGGACAGGCGCAACACGTTTGTGCATGTGCATTTCGATAAACGAGAAAGTCAGGTGACTGCGCATTTCCATTGCGACCGAAACACCATTTCAGCAATACAAAGACATCATCAGAACAGTAATGAAATTACCGATCGGTCAAGTGGAGGACGTTCTCGAGTCGCCCAGACTAGAAAGAAAGATGCGGGTAACTCATCTCCGGTAGAAATTCCAGACTGAACTGACCTTTTCTCAGACCATTCCCGCCTATCCACCCCAACACGTCAGTACGGGATACGACCACGTCGTCCCGTCATGCGACCTACCTTTTCATCCGTCAACCTCGGTTGTGGTGAAGGACTGTCGTTTCCACAGACGTGTCCAGATGTAGCACATTCAGTAATGACCCACGTCGGCGTGTCTACAAATTTGTGTTATGGGTGTGTTACTGTGTGGGGAGGAATGTGTGGGCAGGAGAGAAAACTACTTGTTATCGTTAACGATAATTGGACAGCTCAGTGTTTTACAGATGACTTTTTCGCCCAATTTTCCAGCGAGGTTGAGGTGACGGGATCGAGCCAACCTGTGACCGGTTATAAAACCTTGGAGTCATCATTATGTGCAGACTCTTTCAGTGTTGTCAAAACCCCTAGTGTACAGTACACAACCCCGTGGATCCGTTGTTATATGACCAGATGGTGGCCACATGAATACGTGCAAACACCTAGTTGCGGGTACAGCAACGTGCAGTGAACTTGGACTAAGTACTGTGACTATGTGCCCAGTCTGCCCAGCTGTGAATGGGTACCTGGTAAGGATGGGAAAGACTCACTAACTCGGTGCGCCTAGTGGCTGCAAGAATTGTATGATCCCCATGGAGTTGAGATTGATAATACGACTTTGAGATTGACATCCAGTGATCGAGGGAAAAACAAAGCACCTTTGAGTGGCTGAGCTGGATATCGGCGCTATACAAATGGATGGATGGATGCATGCATGTATGTATGTATGTCACGAATTTTCAACGTATAGCTGTGGCCTCTTTGAACAAAAGACATGTCCCATATAGAATACTCTAGGATGTCGGGGATCGTTGTGTTGGAGAGCATCACCCGAGGCCCATATGACACGTTCGAAATGTGCGTGTCATAGGGCTGTCAAATTTGAATTTCTTTGATAGGTCAAGAAAAGCCTTTAAAAAGGCAACGTTGGAGGCACCTGGGTAAATTCAGAAATGTAGCGAGAAGGACATGCGATCATGATCATTTGAGGGGTGAAGCTGATTTCACGATGACCATACCTCCGTCTATTGGAGAGTTGCTTTTATTAGAGATGAGTACTCGCATCGCAAATACGGTACTCCAGTATATGACATTTCATATCAAAGGTCTATTCATGTCCTCTTGAGGATACAGCCACTAATAATCTCGGTTGCTAATTTATTCTACCGATTATAAATTGTCATTGATTTACAAAACATATTCATCGACATTGTTCAATATATTCTATTTCCTTCAAACATCCAATGGTGAAATGAAAATTGACATTAGTAAAAAGGTCCCTCGATAAAGCTTTGAAATATTTATCCCTTGTGATGGAAAAAGTAATACAGTCAAGCAGGACATAGTTGACTGTGATTCTTTCATCACAAGGGATACAGAATTCAGCATCCTCATCGTTTCTTAAATATCCACGAGCATATCGTGAATGGCCAATACGACATCATCTTAATATGACCTCTTCAATGTGTTTTTGAATCACTATTAAAAATGTGATGATACCCGGTGTTCGCGAAGAGGTTTAGCATGCCCTGCCAGACCAGTAACACCCACCATCTGTTTGCCAAATGTTCCGCAACATGAAAGTATTTTTGCCTGACGCTGTACAGCAGTTCCTCCATACGACGGCGTCCTGTACGACGGGAGCTGTGCCAGTTTACACTTATCAGAAGTTAGCACAAATTCCGTGGTCTAGACTACCATTTTTCTGGAAGCTACAGTGGCTGAGTGGGTTAGACGGCTGACGTTGTGTGCCTGTCTCTTACAGTGTGGGTTCGAATTCCGGGATGGGTCTCAACCCAACAAAGTTACTAGAATCTGTGCTTTACTGAGAAAGTGTAATCCCAAATATAACCTGTGGCGTGAGGACTGTCCCGTATCCGGTTAGTCTAAAAAAAAGCAAATACGTATGCCGATCTGACATGTCCTGCAACGCCAAGGAATAAACCATTTTAGAAAATAGAGTGCATCAGGCAAACTGGTCATGAACCACTGAGGGAGCAGGCTTTAAATCCCTCGGGTGAAGGCGCAGTCATCATTACCAATTCGCTTACGTATCCGGGTCTTATAAACAATTTCAACATTTCTGAACAAATTCAAAATAGTACAAACAAATCTCCATAAAAATATTTGAAGTCATTAATAACCTTGTTATTGTGCACTTTGGTTTTATTGTATACATCACCCACCTATAACTTACTGTATATCACTACCCGTGAAGGTCCGGGTTAGAATGAATCTTCAGTAACCCATGCTTGTCGTAAGAGGCGACTAACGGGATCGGGTGGTCAGACTCGCAGGCTTGGTTGACACATGTCATCGGTTCCCAATTGCGCAGTTCGATGCTCATGCTGTTGATCACTGGATTGTCTGGTCCATATTTGATTATTTACAGACTGCCGCCATGTAGCTGGAATATTGCTGAGTGCGGCGTAAAACTACACTCACACACTCGCTCACTGTATATCACTGTCAGTTTTCATTCACACAAACCAGTCCGTGCCATGCATTATCTGAAAAGCTTAACAGATACCGTGGGCATATATTTTTAGTTTTACGCTCGATTTTAAATACAACTGAAAACGTAAAACAAAAACTCCAACTTCTAACTCCAACGAGCAAAACTCAACGAAAAGCTCTCGCCTATATCATAAAAATGTGTTCATAATAATCAGAAGGCACAATGACATATGACATTAATTATTGGTTAATAAAAGGGTTGATTATGTTGGTGATATATTACAACTAAATAAAATCAATGGCTGACAAGTTTCTGTTGTTCATTAAGCTGCGGATGCTGGTAGATACAAGTGTGAAGAAATGCCAAATGCATCACCCACTGACTACATTGTAAGTATTAAACGTTCACATTTAGCTGTCTTTTCCATAAATTATCTCTATAACAAACTCAAGATTGAAATAATGTTGTTGATAAAATCTGAACCTACTTTAAGTATGTGACAACCTGTACTCCAGAAAGCTATGCCCACAAAATGTAGTTGTTATGGTAACATATAAACCTAAAGTGTGCTTCTCACTATATGTTAAGAATCTCTTCTTTTCCCGGAATAACCGCATTTGAGGTTTTTGTTTGCTCTTAGGTTTTACTTTTTGTAAGTAAGACCCTTCCCAGGTTTTACTTTTTGCAAGTAAGACCTCTTCCCAGGGTTTACGTTTTGTAAGTAAGATTTTTTCCCAGGTTTTATTTTTTCCTAACTCTATATCAACATCAACATTCAAATGATATATGAGTGTTTGAAATCAATTGAGAAATATCGTCCAAGATCAATTTCAAAGTGCAAATGTTTTCCAAAGCAGGATTTGAAACGCATCTATCAGGTTAGTAAGCGGACGCTCTACCTCACGGCCACTGTGCCAACGAAGACGTTGGTGTTGAATTATCTATGTATAGTTACTGTCATTAAATTTATTTTACTTGCGCTTCAGTTATTGTTATGTAGCTTCACTTATTGATCATCTACATTGCAATTATCCATCATTGACGGTTTATATGTTAGGGAAAACACTTCCCCTTCGGTTTTGGTAGAGGATGTAAAACCTTGGGATTTCCCTCCTCCCTCGGTTTTACATTCTCTACCAACACCCCCGGGGAGTGTTTCTCCTATACATAGTAATCAAGGTGGATATTCCAATATCTATCAAATTCATGGGTTTTAAAACATAAGTATGCTTTTTGCAGAATCAGAACCAACAGCAGCATGAGCTTTTCCCCGAGGACTTTACCGGATACAGATTTTTGGTGCTGACGAGAAGTAATGATAACACAAGCTGTAGTGTGAGTGTTGTTTATGTATAAAGATTGAGTCGATAGACGTGTAACTATTACTGGAGAGTGAGGGCACAACCTACAGGACATGTCCTGTTATATCAGTATTACACTATCTTAATGAAATAATATCACCTTTGTTGCAGCTGCTGCGTATGTACATTGAGGGAGTGAGAGGGTCAGCATCTGGGATATGTCTTCATCCCTCTAGGCCAGCCTTGTGGATGCCTGGGAAAACTGGAGATGACATTACAGCACAGATAGGAAATATCAAATTGATATTATTCGAGGTAATTATAACCAACTATATGTTTCCTGTTTAACATATAACCCATCTCATATCGGTGCAACTCACAACCCTGCAATTTTCATGTATTAATTCGTTGTCACCTATGTAACACATAGAACTTAATACTTCTGTCTGGCTCTTAAAGTTTATATGATATTTCGGGCAGCAAATTCGTACTTGTTCTGCACTTAAAATAGTCGTAGTTACAGATCGTGCCATTTCTCTCTTCCATTTTATCCTGCCGACATATAATGCGGGTGGTATCATCAACGCCTCGTATGTCTGTCCGTCCGACTGTCCGTACTCATTTCGTTTCCAAAGCAAAACTCAACAAAACTTGGCAAAAATATCCAAAAGACCCTGAATTGGTGCCTTTTGCTACGTGCCCATTTTGGCTTTTTGGTTGTTTTTTTCTTGATTTATATGGAAAACAATATGGTTTCAAAAGGAGTGGTGGATTTCGTTTCCGAAGCACAACTTGAAAACCATGAAAGATTTTTCACGGTGCCTTGTGATACTCGGTTTGCTAAAAACTTATGTTTTGTCCGTTTCCATGGCTGAAAGTTTGATTTTAACTGTTCATAGTGTTAGGTTTGTCAGAAAGAGTACTGGAGATTCTTTCATGAAACTGTGCACAAACAAAAACCAGGTTGTAAACTTTTGATATGAGTGATTATGTTAATTTGTATTGTTCGTTTGAGTGAGTGAGAATTTAACGTCACCTCGGCAGTATTTCATCCATATAGTGACGAGTGAGTGAGTGAGTATGGTTTAACGCCGCTTTTAGCAATGTTCCAACAATATCACGGCGAGGGACATCAGAAATGGGCTTCACACATTGTACCCATGTGGGGAATCGAACCCGGGTCTTCGGCGTGAAGAGCTAACGCTTTAACCACTAGGCTACCCCATCTCCCCATATATATATAAAGTGACGAGGAAGGTTTTTCATACACAATAAATATACGTTGTTAAATAATCAGTCATCGAAGGACTGTAAGATTACTAGAGTATCACAGATGGAGTCTAAAACTAGCATGGAAATCTAAAACTATTTTATTTACGAAGACACTACAATATAAAAACAGACTATAGATCGCCAACAACCGAAGGTGGATCACTAGACTAGAGACCAGGGGACTTACAGTGCTTTTGCTACAGGCATGGACCCTAGTTGGATTTACACCATCCCTTTAGCCACTGGTGACTGTAGAAAAAGTTTACCCAACTATTGTTCCCTTGACCTAGACATTGGTGCGTACCTGACATAGAAGTACAAAATTACGAATCTCCTTACAATGTTATTGTTTTGATAGCTCAATGGCCCCTAGTATGGTGATCCTCCTTCAGTTGTTTGCGATCAATAGCCCATTTTTTACGTTGTATTGTCCAAAAATAGTTTTCTACTTTGAAAGATATATGGTAGCTATACTGAGTCAAAAAAGAAACTTAACATTCTTTCTTCAGGGCACTATAAAAGAACAAGAGATGGTAAGATGGTTAAATTGTTATTTTTTCATTCCTGATATCTGTGTTATGTACTCGATACACTGACAGTGCCATAATCAGTTCCATTAGGCTACACCAACGTTCCAAAACATGGGTATACAGAATGTCAAGTCACAAGAATAAAAATGCGAAATTTCTCAGTTCAATATCGTGTATGGCCGCCCCGCGCATTCACCACTGCCAAACACCTTCTCCTCATCGACTGCCTGATGCTTGTGAACACGTGGTTGGGGATTCTGCGCCATTGCTCTTGCAAGGCAGCGCTAAATTCCTTCAAATTCTGAGGTTGGTTCCTAAGACCACGAAGCCTTCTCGCAAGAGCATCCCAAACGTGCTCTATTGGATTAAGGTCAAGGGACCTCGATGGCCAGTCCATGACGTTGATTCCAGCGTTTTGAAGGAAATTTCGTGTCAACATCGCGGTATGCGGCCGAGCATTATCATGCTGGAACTGTAAACCTGGGCCATGAGCCGCCATGAAAGGAACGAGTTCAGGGGGTGAGCACCTGGTCGCGGTAAGCAGCAGCTGTGAGGTTTCCACGGATGATCAGAAGTCGGGAACGGTTGTTCCCACAGAAAGCACCCCACACCATGCAACTTCCGCCCCCGAATCTGTCGACTTCCTGTACACAACATTTGGCATACCGTTCACGACAGTCGTTTCCAGACTCTATGCCTGCCGTCCGCGAATCTGAGGGTAAACCTGGATTCATCGCTAAAGACGACTCGATTCCAGTCACTCTGGGTCCATCGGAGGTGACGTCGAGAATGGAGATTGGCAGCCCGCAATCGATTTCGAATGGTCTGTGAGGACAGTCGACCTCTAAACATCTCAGCCTTGGTCCGTGTAGCCGGCAGAAATCTGTCACGTGGGTGACGTAGGACGATTTGACGTTCTTCTGCTCGTGACGTCACACGTGGACGACCCGACCTTGGGCGATCAGAAGTGGTGCCAGTTCGTTGTAGACAGTACGACGGCTGCATCCCATTGCTCTTGCGACGTCAATAACTGATCTTCCCGCTTGCAACATGCCAACGGCACGTTCACGTTGCACATTTGACAATCGTGACATTTCAAGTACCGTTAGAAGTGTGGTTTAAAAGTGTTTTTTCAATTCTTGAAGCCAATGCAAACACGTGCATATGGAGAAAACTTCGATGCGAAGATCACGTGATCGACTGCACGTGCAAAACCTTGCACGACGAATGGATGGGTTTGAGTGGGTTTTGCTAACGTTTTTCTAGAGTGGAAAGATAGGGATCCCATTTCGGATACATAGATGTATCATCAGAGAAAAAATATTCATTATTTTTCAAATTACATTTTGTGAAGTTTTTTTTGACTCAGTATAGTTTTAACTCATTTTGTGATATTCAAGTAAGTTTATTGTCCTTCGTTGACAGGGTTTTATATATTTTATGTATGCATTATGATATAGTCATGATATGGCTTAAATATTGCCGATGTGGCTTTGACTCACTCACTTTGATAGCTCAATAACTACTCGTGCATACGGACGGACAGATTAGACACAAATTCTCTCATCGAGTTGGACTTTAAGTAACTGTCAGATCATTTGTTCTGTCAACTTTGTCATCTTCTGATGACTCTTGTTTTGTGACTGAAAGTATGCTTGTTTCAACTTAAGCCGGATACAGGTTGTGCCTGGCGACCAGCTGGAGTAACAGTGACAAACATCCACTCGTCACGAAGTCAATATTTCTCCTGTGCCCAGTCGGTTCAGGAGTCAGGACGGACCATGAGGAGGGTTCGAGAAGCTTTCACTAGAAGTATGTTGAACATTTGAATTGTGTAATGTGTAATTGTATATCAGCTGATATTCGGTGGTATTAAAACGCATGACGCACTGAAGATGAATGAATAACTAGACAAATATACATTGAAACACACAGCTTAAGGTTTACAACCACGATGCGTCCTAACTTTGGCAGCAGCAGTACGTAACAGGTCCTGTTATACATGTCTGTGCAGTTTCAAATGCTGTAAAGTCAATACCGAATATATCGTTCTTGAATACGGAATTATGTTGAGAGCTAGCAAGCAAGCGATGTTTACGGCCATGCAGTAAAAGGCACTGGATCGCTCTCACCCAGATCAACATAGGTGCGGCAAGGGTTCTAGAACTAATCACCTTTTAAAACATGACTACTACTTATGTAGTGTTCTGAAAATGATGTAGGAAGATACCTCTTTTTACTATGGCTACGAGACAAATTTATGAGAACTTCATTCACATGCTGCCATTTACAATATTCTCTACCTCTATTCTGCAACATAACATGATTTTCTACATATACGTATCTGTAAGTTAGGGGGCGAGGGCCGTGTTGGATGGTGAAGAATGGTGAAAGGGTGTGATTATGTACTAGTATTCACTTGTTAAATTAGTCCCTGTATTCCAGTTCTACCAATCGTTTCACAGGACTCACAGTAACAGTTTACACAACCGACAGAATTTTTGCTGGCACGGACTCTGGCTTGTTTTTGCGGGTGCAGGGTCGGACCGGAGGGGGCAGTGAAAAGCAACTCTCTGGGTCGTTTGAAAGAAATGATGTTGATAGGACTGTTATGGACGTTGGGGATATCGGTCGACTCTATGAAGTGAGGTGTGTAAACTGATTTTTACACTTTCTCAGTGGGAGCCGGAGCAATTTATACTTATCCGGGGTTAGTCTAAATTTAAAATTTGTTACATTTGGCCACTTTCTAAATAGCATTGTGTATTCATAGCTTTCGGCCGTGGGAGCCGTGTCAATTTACACTCATGGGAGGGGTACGCAGTCAAGATAACCAGTTGTCCGACTTCCATTTTTTTGGAAGCTGTGGTGGGTGAGTTCGTTAAGCGGCTGGCTTTGTGTACTGGCAATTAGGTGCCTGAATCTGAGGGTGTGGGTTCGAATCCCGGATGGTACTCAACAAAAAAGTACTAGAATCTGTACTTTACTGAGAAAGTGTAATCCCAAATATGACATTTGTTACATTTAACCACTTTCTAAATGGCAATGCGTATTTTTATTTGTGAACAATGTTTAATGTTAAAAGTGTTTAATAATGTGCTTAAATCTGTTATTGGTAAAATGTTGTGATGAATACATTTAACGATATTGCAGAATACGAACTATCTCAGTTGGTTTAATTAGGATAATTGTATGTACTTTTTCATAGGCATATTTTAATTGATACACTTAATGCAGGTAAACTTTACTTGTTACAGAATACGCTCAGACGACAGAGGTTTCAATTCCGGTTGGCATCTTAAAAGGGTCAGCATCTCCTGCTTGACTGTGTTGAATTCTCCAGGATAAATATGTCAATGTTAAAACTGTAAAGGGTCTTTTTAATACTGTTCATTTTCATTTAATTCTTGTTTGTTTTTAACAAGAAATTGATTTAATTAATGAATTTTGATTAATATGTTCTGTAGATAGATGTATTTTAGGGTTAAAGTAGTGTAAAAGTTATTGTCCCCCTGAGAGGGTACGTAATTCAAAGTAATTCTAAACCTACTACCATTTTAGTCGTAGAATATATGTTCGTTTAATTTGTGGCTAGATTAGGTAACATGAGAACCAACTTTATATGCATATTACGTGTGTGTGTGTGTGGTGTGCGTGCGTGTGTGTGCACATCACTAATACTCAGTGATCCAGTCACATACCTGTCACTATTGTTAATCTGGATGAAACTTTTTGGCAGATAACTGAGACTGGTTATTCTCTGTCATTGGCGTGTGGTATTTATAAACAATGTTTATTCCTGTGGTTGTAGATTGAAATCCATGAAGATGACAGTACAGTTGTATTTCAATGCAACTGTTGGATTGGCGGAGGGGACCCGCTGGAGAGAAGTATCAGTGTCAAGAGTGGTAAGTGGTATCAGATAGTCTTAATAATGACTTTTTGTGAAAAATATAAGCAAAATATTGTTTTACACCCTTTCTGATTGTATCACAGAGTGTGCAAACATCGAGTACTGTCGCAGTCAACGGTGCATTACCTGCGCAGCATGCCTTCCTTCAGATTCAGATTCAAGCTACTTTTATGCACTCAACAGTTCCAAAAGACAGTGTTATCGTAAGTACTCCAACCGACATATGTAACAGTTTGCATATAGAAAAAGCATTGGTTTACTTTCACTAAGTGCGCACATAATTACATAGAATGGTTACATCCAAGCAAGAATAACAGTCCAGCGATGGTAGATTACTCTCTTCTAATGTGTACGGTTCTCAGTGTCCTTCCGTTAAACAGTTTCCCTTAATTTAAATTACTTGTGTACGGTGTCAAGCCATAATAAGTGTCATCATAATAAATATTATTAGAATACTTTAAAAACTAAATGGGGAGGGGATCAAGCTACCCTCCTACACATTATTGGTGCGTTCAAAACTTGATTAGGGCTCCATTGTATATGGTGGAGACTGCAAAGGCAGTCTTAAAATTCTTCATTCTGTCCACCACCAAGGTCTAAAACTTTGTCTTGGATCCTTTAGAACTTCTCCCGATGAGCCATCTCTTACACAACGCTGTATAAAACCATCTTTACGATATATTACAAAACTATATTCTAACGAATGGAACCCTGTATATAACTGTGTGTTCAATCCCCTCTATGAGGATTTATACTATAAGAAGTCTTCTCTTGTTCCGCCTCTAGGGCTAAGAATTAAACCATTTATGTCGGCCGCCGGCATTGAGCTGGAAGATATATCACCTTCCCGTCATCTTTCTTCTCCTCCTCGGCAATTAGTGAGGCCACAAGCTGACCTCACAGTGACAAAGTTTAAAAAGTCAGAAACCAATGAATTACAACATAAAAAGGAATTTGATTATCTATTAAAAAGTTATATAATACATACAAATCCATATTTACAGGTGGGTCCAAGGATAGTACCGCAAT
This sequence comes from Haliotis rubra, assembly GCF_003918875.1. Taxonomy (NCBI): domain Eukaryota; kingdom Metazoa; phylum Mollusca; class Gastropoda; order Lepetellida; family Haliotidae; genus Haliotis; species Haliotis rubra. The sequence continues at coordinate 119,323 of NW_025765000.1, read as the reverse complement.
TGCTTGTGCCACTGTCATTTGAACCAGAACAATATCTTCTCGATTACCAGATCACAGCTCAATTGTCACAGCTGAAGCCAGCGCCATATTGACAGCCTTAAAATATATTAATTAACACCCTAAAGACAAACAATATATCATCTTTTCAGATTCTCTTTCTTGCCTTCATGCTATAAAAAATCGCTCTTGTAAACATCCACTTTTAATCGAAATAAATGAATTGTATAATGATCTTGCGACTGGCCAATTCGACATCGTCCTCTGTTGGTTACCCAGCCATGTTAGAATCTCTGGTTACACTCAACAAATCTGTGACACCACTTCTCATTCCATACTCCGATTACAAAGCTACCATTAGATTATATATCCGTGATCTCAAGCAAATGGAGTGGGACACCCAGGTAGGCGTCAATAAACTACCACAATGCGACTACCATCGGATACACCTACTTGGGTAGTCAGTCCAGATTTATACAATTCAATAATTTCAATTAAAAGTGAATGTTTGCCACGCAAACGTTTAAAAGCCTGAAGGTACGAACGAGAGTCAGAAATCACAATTTGTCAGCGATTCTTATGATATATGTGCAATTGCTGAGATTTCATATGAGTATGGAAAGGGATTTTGTCACCTTTCAATGATAAAACGAAGGGTTGTTTGTTTTAAACATAGCGGAAACTGAGGAAGAATATGTTTCAGTGAATCTGACTTCCAACTACCTCTGTCTATTCAGGATGCCAAGACATTGCCAACTGTCAAGGGATGGCGGAGTGTCCTTGCAATGACTGCCAAGTGTGCTCAAGATGTGAAGGCGTTATGATGGAAGAATCAGGCATGCGAGCTTATGCCATTTCGGCTGACAGAAAATACTGTAGAAGTGAGTACGTTTAGAAAAAGCGAGCAATCTAAGGTCACTTACAGTATCATTCTGATGAGGAAATGGTAGACCCTATATTTGTAGTAAAGGGTATATGTACTGGTAATACAAATTGTTTTAAGTGAGTATGAGTAAGTGAGTTAGTTAATATTTAACGTCACCTCGGGAATACTTCAGACATATTTTTGAGTGAGGGAGTGAACAAGGTCATACGCTGCCTTTGCCCACCACTATGCTGCAGACAACCCGAAATGGATCATGGTGAGTATGTAGCAAACAAAACTGGGTCTTTGACTGATGAGTGGTTTTTTATCCCATTGGCCTATCCTATCCCTTACAACTGATTACAAAGCAAGAGGAATACGATAAGATAATCTGTCTATCCGAACTTCAGAGGCATGTTCATGGCGTTCTGACAGCACGTGGTGTTACCCGGGGACCTGCCAGGAGGAACTGGCCAGTAACTGCATCTGCTCTCCTGGATTCAGTGGTTCAAACTGTCAGAACAGTAAGTTTACTTCACAATTATTACACTTCTTACCTCCCGGCCTCGATTCTTTAGCCATACAAATTGGTGGTGTACTATACATAATGAGTTACTTATTTTGGTAAATATAGACAAACACAAATTTTCACTGATTGTATACCGTTTAGTAGGTAGCATTAGACACTCAGTGATTGTGACAAACTTAAACTACTTTTAACAATACCATAACTTGTCACCAGTGGTTTGACTGTTTTCACGATTCAACCCTTCAGTTGACACACAACCCGTGATACTATGGAACAGAATTGTTGTACATGGCCAGGGTAAAGAAACAGCCAAGGCTCCAGTCGACCCGAACAACTCTGAGGTCCAGGAAGACTCGTGGACAAACCTGAGGAACATGCACAGTATCAGCTATGATTTTCACACAAGCTTCAACCCTTCTGAACTGCCGCCAAGCAGGCATAACTTCATAGATGGTTACAAAGTCGGAATAGTACAGGCAAAAGTGACACTAATCATTTTCAAAGGTACACCGTGAACTGTTTAGACAACAAAAAAAACTTGATTTTCAGAAAAAAAAGATCGGGGGTCAGAATTGATTTGATATTTTTGTATGTTCCACTTAACGTTAAACCCTTTGTCTTTAAACCCCTTCTTCTGTTTCAGCACTCCTTAGACATACTTACCCTTATCGGAAGCATCCTGTATCACCACTTATTTTCAATGCTCCATATTCGTTTCGACCCGTGAAGGTCCGGGTTAGAATTGATCTTCAGTAACCCATGCTTCTCTTAAGAGGCGACTAACGGGATCAGGTGGTCAGGCTTGCTGAATTGGTTGGCACATGTCATCGCATACCAAGTGCGTAGATCGATGCTCATGCTGTTGATCACTGGATTGTCTGGTTCAGACCCGATTATTTATAGACCGCCGCCATGTGGCTGGAATATTGCTCAGCGCGGCGTAAAACTAAACTCATTCACTCACTCATATTCGTTTCAAGGTTGCCTTCTTAAACTGAACTGGTTCAATACTTTGCAATTACTTCTCTGATATATATTTGGCGTTGCTCCTGATAGAGGTAAAAGGTCATCAAGGCATGGGATGATCACAAATCAAAACCTTATATTACACCACAAACGATATTAGCTTTGTGTTGTATAGGGACTTACAGCCGACAAAACTGAATGAGATCTTACATTTTCTTCATTTTATTACAGAAATGATTACCTCTTTCTCAACGTCCATTGACTGTCGTGATGTTTCTAAGCTTGACCCACAAACAGATATCTTCAAATGCAGTGGAGATGTCAATGTGACAAATGTCTTGACTTCATCGGAGCTAATAACAGGGAATGTGTAAGACAAACTTGCCTATTACAAATATATTGCTTTCCAATGTCACAGTGTGTTTTCATCTGCGTAATGCTTATCATGTTCCCAACAAGGTTGGATATGCTGTGTGAATCAATATTGTGTTGTTGCATTTAAGTGCTAACATTGCTCAAAGAACTTGATTCATGTATAAATCAATGTTTGTTACAGACTGCAGTTTCAGTTTGTCACCTCAAACGGCGGGTTTGTGAAGATCAAGGACATGGAGAACAACACTGTGCAGACACACTACTATGCTGGTCAGTCGAGGACAGCAACATTGAGAATAGGTATCGACTATGTGAGTCCATATCACTGCATTGCAGCTCGGGGATGTTCTGCTGATATGCTCATTGTTGGCAAGACAAGTAAGCAGGTGAGAATATGGTTTACATAGATGACACATCCATTTTGTTCCACAAGACAGACATACGATATCATTGTAACTAATTGCAGACACCTGAAGATGAGGGTTAGAATTGGTCTTTAACCCATGCTTGTCATAAGAGGCGACAGGCGGGTTCGGGTGGTCAGGCTCGATGACTTCGTTGATGCTTGCCATTGCATCCCAATTGCATACCCCACGTAAATCGATGCTCATGCTGTTGATTACTGGACTTTATTTACAGGCCGCCTCCATACAGCTGGAATACTGCTGAGTGTGGCATTAAACAACAACAAACAAAACTGTTTTAATCCTGATTCTAACAAAGACACAATTTGCAGTTGAAAACAGTTTCAAAACTCTGCAGTGGTGAATTAACAAATGTAGTATCGCCTGGAAAACATGCATTACGCAGTTTGTACAGTAGGTATATGTAGCTGGCATTAAATGACTCGGTATAAGCTGATGTGTTGTCTTCATTGTTTACAGCCATCATTTAACGTTCAGTGGAATGGGTGGAGAGACGACACATCTGGCATACGGTCATTTGAATTCCAAGTATTTGAAATGGAGTTTATCGTCAGTGAAGATGGTCTCAGGATGAAAAATAGAAAACTCATTCAAAGGTTCAATTCCACTCAGGTGAGATGCATGGTAATGAAATAATATATTCAGTTTGATTTTAAGAGCCTTAGTCAATATCTTCGCAAAACACGCTTTTGGTATCTTGATGGAGAGTTGGTCTAGCTACTTCGTTTTAGAATACAATATTACAACAATATTAAATTTTCAAAAAGTGAACATGATTTACATTACTTTTGTGTCAGAACACTGGCAGACTACACCTCAATGACAATGGGATACTCTCAGTGGAGATTACTGCGATTGACAAAGCTGGAAACCTAAAGAGTGCCAGACGAATCATGATCCATGATGGAAAATCCAAAGTAGAGACGACACCAAACACCGTGTTACGTGCGACGTCAGCTGCAGAGATATCTTCATGGGAGTGGCAGTGGACATCGGACTCGGTCACCATCGACTGGAACCATCGCTACATCAACACGCTACACCACAGAAACAAATGGTTGGAGAGGGTATTGCCAGTTCCTAATATTGATGAAGAGTATGATGACCAAGGGTACAGCCGAGGGGTGGATCAGATACCAAATGTACAAGGTTGTGATTTCGAGATCGCCATTTTCTCAAGTCTCTTTTCAGAATATTAAAGTCTGTGTTTTTGTCATATGTTTGAGAAAACGTATGCAAGTACTTTCAACTGTCAAAAGTCCCCCCTGTATTGTCCTAATTTGTAAGAGATATATACTAGTTTAATTTCTTGAGCTTGTGATAATCCAGTTTGTTTTACTGTCCTTCGTTGACAGACGTTTAGTGAATTACATTTACATGTATTTATGATAAAGTTAAAAAATTGTTGTAGTCACGATATGGCTGAAATATTGTCGATGTGACTTTAAATTTTAACTGACTGACTCATTCACTCACTCACTCAAACGTCCTCCTTGTTACCTTTACTGTATTGTTGTTTATATCATTAAAATATGTCTACTAACTCACTCACTCAATGAAACGGCTAATTCACAGATGTCATCTTCATCATAAATGTTGACTGAAGACCAAGCATAAAAAATGTTATCATTGACTAGTTTCCTTCTCAGGAATTGTTGCCGTAAAATATGCTTACAAAGTGGACCACAAGGGAGGAACATCAATAGGAACGGTTCCAGATGACCCCCACTTCAGCAGCCTCTACTTGAACCAGTCCCACACAATCTCGCCCACTCTGGTTGATGGGGACACTCTCCGCTACTGGATCAGGGCTTATGACATCATGGACGAGTATCTGGAGGAGAGAGTGACCGTCCACATTGACACATCACCCCCTATCATTGAGAACCTGTGGCTGACTCGGGAGGACAGGCTCAATGTCAGTGTACACAACGTAGATGAATTTAATCAAATGGTGTAAGTAATGTTGACTGTCAACATTGGGGTATATGGGTATCCTTAGTGGGAATAGAATATCAACCATCACATAGCAAATGCTGAGAGTATTTCAGAATGAATCAGTCTTGAAATTGTTACACTGACATACAACGATCCTGAAGATGCCTTATTTATACACTGTGGCTAACGGTTAACATTACAAACGTCCCCAGCATATATACCAGACCATACCATAAAGTTGTTTTTAAAGCTATCCTTTCCAGGCAACCAGCTGTGTATAAGACAGTTCAACGAACTATATAACCCTCTGTGTAATTTGCAGGATCGAATGGGTGAGTTATGATGACCACAGTGGTCTGGAGACAGTTTCCTGGCGACTATTTGATAATTACACAGGTGAGGATCTCGTCCATGGTGTTGAGCACGTTTCTCCGCAAGGCAAAGTACAGGTAAATACTTTCGTCTCCAGTTTTCAAATACTAGTATTAAGTTGATATCATTAATATGAAATTTAGGAGCACCTTGATATATCTTCTTTTTTTAAAATGGCCTTCAGGACTTGCTGGAATGTGAAAGTGAATACCAGACTAGACCCATGGGCCCTCACTGTTACTGCACTCCTGGAGTTGGATGTTACCATAGACATTTCCAGATCAAGCCCAGGGTTGTATCAGCCAATCTGTCACATGGAGGGATCTTCCATGACAAGGACAAAGGGGTTCATGACTCGGATTACTATCTTGAAGTTACCGTGATGAATCATGCCAAACTGACAACAACTCTAGATTTTAAGGTTTGTAAAACATGTTTGTTAACATACAAATGACGTATTTGAACCCCTTTTAAGTATGTTGTGTCATGCTATTAATCTGTAATATTTGATCAGGTGACCATTGACTCCAGTCCACCGCACACTGGTTCTGTTCACGATGGTCAAAGGGGCCACTCTGAAATTGACTACCAAGACAGTAAGCAGCTCCATGCCCACTGGGAGGGATTCTTTGACAGAGAAAGCGGAGTCAAGTTTTACCAGTACGGATATGCTGATCATTGTCTAGAGATAAGGGATTTCGGCCTTGATTTGTCATCACCCAATGTAAGTATGAAAGAAACTGTTTGTCTCGTAAGAAACATACAACGTTGGAGCACTTTTGTAATAGAAATATATTTCACAATGCAACAATATTGTTTCCATGGAATAGTTAGTCTCTGTCAACAGGTTGCTGAGTATTGTGTAAAATCTAACTTCCACTAATTCCACACAGGTGACCGAGACGTCCTCAACCCACGCTTCGTGGACAGCCCCTTCTGAAGGCAAGTTCTATATCACAGTAGTCGCCTTCAACCGAGCTCTGGACTCATCCCTTCCAGTGTGTTCTGATGGAGTAACCGTGGATAAGACACCACCGTCTCTTGCCCAGATTGCTGTCCTCAACTCCCGCACTACTGAAGGTCTGGTGACGAATGGCGAGGAAGTGTGGCTCGTCACTGCAGACAGGAGGAGGAGTCGGATTGAAGACCCCGATAGTGTTTGCAGGTATGTTATTACAAGGCTTCAACATCAAAACAAAATACAATTAAAATATACATGTTAGAAAACGTTTGAATAAAATTACACGTTTTATTGATCGAATGTTTGTATGTAGTGTACCATGCCAATCTAGAAGTCTATATTTGCAGAATGCGGGCAGCAGTGACAAGCAATCACAGCTTATCTCTACTTCCCCTTCATAAACTTCTGAATGGTTCAACTGTAACCCACAAAGCATTATCCTGCAGTCAGCATCAAGCCTTCATGCTCAGCTCCGTCAATCAGTTTTATATGTCACAGAAACATCACGTGAGTTCTAATCTAAAAAGACAGATTCACCGTACAATCAAGTAGTTTCAATATTCAGTTCGTATATATTACATATATATTGGGTTCATATTACTCTGCGTGATTTCGCCTCCAGCTCTATGTCAACTGGACTAGCAGTGATGCTGAGAGTGGTATTTATGACTATCAGCTGGGACTTATGTCTGATGCATCTCGTGAAGCAGCTCCAGACATCCTTCCCTACACATCCACGCACCACCATCCTCACTATGAAGGATACCACCCACATCTCAGTGAAGGGCAGCAGGTCTATGTAGCAGTAAAGTCTATAAATAAAGCTGCATTACATGTCACTGAGGTACGTCAGATACACGCTTACGTGTGAGATTTCTACAAAATGATGCTTTCTAAATAGAAAGACAAATAACAAGAGTAGTGATAACCTCAAAAGGACATACATATCCATGTGCAAGTCTGATTATATCAACGTAGGTTTGCTCATAAAAACGGAAATGGAGGTGCAAAAATAAACAATGTCACATGGAGTCAGATCAAGATTTTTTTAAGTTTCATGCTGTTTTTCATACAAGGCAGCTGCCAACCTACTCTCTCTTATTTGTGCAGGTCTTGGGTCCTATAACAGTGTACACTCAGGCGCCAGGGTTCACAGCACCAATCACTGTTGGCTTACACGAAAACCACCTTGTCGCCACGTGGACAGCTGGTTCATTCACAGATGTCAGGCATGACTATCTGACCTATGAATTTGCTGTTGGTGCGTATCTGTTGAATGGAGACATCAGAAATTATGCTACATTAGTTTTACTTATCAGAATAGTTTTAGGATTCAAACATGCAGTTGTAGAAAGTATGGTCTATGTGCAAATCTTGAATCATCATTTGATGAGTGTTGGTCAAGTTTCATCCGCCATTATAATCTATGTAGACACCAATATGTAAACATTGGGACTTTCCATTTGACATTAAACTCTAAAATACAGGAATGCAACTAAACACAGAAAATTAACTTCTTTAAGTGACATTTAGACATTGGTATGATGAAGAGGAACACCTTTTTCTGATAGACAACTTCTGTATTGTAACAATGTGCTTGATAACGGTGTTAACATCTACACCGACACGTTGCATCTATTACAATAAAAAATTGTCTATCCACAACAAGTGTTCCTCCTCAGAAACGTATTTTAACAATTGTTGCAATATGTGTTGTCTTCAGGTTCTTCCCCTGGAGGCTCCGACATCTTCCCCTTCCTCCCTCTCCTGTCTGGAGGAGGATGTTCTGTTTCCACGCCACCAGCATGTACGGCTGTCGCCACCAGCGACCTTCACTGGGATCTACATCACGCACAAACCTACTATATATCGGTGAAAGTGACCAACATTGTTGGACTGTGGACAATTGGTGTGTCGGACCCTCATGTCCATGATGTCATACTGTCGTCTCGGGGAGTCGTTTTTGATATCTGTCCACAGAATGAACAAGAACTTTTTGACATAACGGTAAATCAACCTGTGTCATATAGGTTAAATATCTGCACTGTATTTTACACAAAGAGAGAAAATACATTATTTATTTCAGTTGGAAACCACATCAAGACATTCTGTAGTCGCGTCAATGGTTGCTTTTGATATTTTTCGTATCTTGTTTCTTTTCAGGACTTCGTGGATTCCGATCTCCAGTTATCCACCACCACACTGGAAACAAAATGGTTTGGGTTTGACGTTGGCCGGTCTGGGGTCAAGTACCGCGTCTGTATCGGAACAACTCCTGGAATGCAAAACGTCCGAGCCTATGCAGATGTTGAAGAATCCATGTCACACAAGTTTAACAACTTGATACTTAATGTGAACACTGTAAGTGAACATAAACAGACCTGTTATTGGATATCAGATAGCACAGATTACAGGTGACCCGATTTACATAAGACAATATTGTAGTACTTTAAGTTGCAAAATGAGATAGCATGTATTTGTGGTTTGTTCTACTTCTAGGTTTACTATGTGACAGTAAAGGCACGGACACCTGCTGGAGAAGTCAGTCAGTCATCGGACGGGGTCAGGATCATCAGATACAATGAAGATGTAGGTGGCCGTGTCACAGTGAGAGATGGAGACAGATGCTCAAATGGTAGGATGAAATAGTGTATAAAAGCCTGTTTATCTGAACACAATTTGGACCAGATTATTGTTTCTAAGCGACGTAAATGCTTTGATTAGTGAGACTTCAGATGCTATATTATTTTCCATCCAGAACTTCACCGTCAGACAACAAGCAAGACTAGCATGCGGCATGCTCCTGTAAGTATACCAGACCTCCTCCTCTGTAAGTGTGTCACGAGAACCTACCGATGATTCATGCATTTCACATATAATTACATCATTGAATATGAAGTTGTCGGATGACGAAGATTACATACTGTTGCAAATATGTATACGGGCTACTTCTCGTCTATGTTTACTTTTTTATGTTGTATCTTACACTCTGGCATCAGTGTGTTCCTGATCCGATCTACCAAGCGTCCACATCCATGTATGCAGCCTACTGGGAAGTAACTGGTTTCAACATTTCTTACACTGATGTCCAGATATTAATTGAAAGAAAGTTCCCTGGATCAGGTATATAATCTTATCATTACAGACCATAATACACTTTTGTGGTACTAACTTTTATTTTGATATGAGCCATCTGGTAGGGGTCAATTTTAAAGGAGATAATCTGACATAATGTATGATACTGATTGATGTAGGTCTTGTTATAAAATTTTATGTTCAGATAAAAACTGAGAACACTGAAACAACATCTTGTAGCTACGGCAATACAATCTCTGAATTAAGGAAGTCATTTTGGAAATCAAACAAAATGTCGAATTAGTTTGAAAGACTATTTTTCAAACATATTCCTTTCAGATTGTCCAGTATCAGTGTCCTTGTGAACTAGAGCTGTATATCTTGTATATTTGGAACACATCAGTCAGCACTACAAAGTGTGCTAATAGAATATAAGCGACCCCAGATAGTATCGTCCTACTAACTTCAAATGTGGAAGTAACTAATCTTTGTAAAATACAATGTTATGAACTTGAACAAAATCTATCTTAACAGAACTAATGTATTAATGTAATACATTTTTAACATTTTAAAAACAATTACAATGACTTTTAACACAGAGAGAGAGAGAGAGAGAGAGAGAGAGAGAGAGAGAGAGAGAGAGAGAGAGAGAGAGAAGAGAGAGAGAGAGAGAGAGAGAGAGAGAGAGAGAGAAAGAGGGAGTAATCGACAACCACTGTTCTTGATGTAATCTACAGATAGTAACTGCTAACATTAGATCGTAATTTCTCAAAAATAATTATTATTAGAACACAGAGTTGTGAACTTCTCTTGAATCCTAATGGCACTGTTAGCCGATAAAATTTGACTGGCATCTTACTCAAAGTATCTGTGGTCAGTTTCAAAGGTGGTGGTTTGTAAAAATATTTGGAATAATAAACAATAATGATCAACATAAAAGGCAGATACCGAATTCGAATTAACAGGAGATTTAGGATTGCTCATTAGTTCATTACTAATAACCTTGACATGTTTGAGTGCGCTAGATCTTAAAACACAGGTCGACTACTACTAAATATATGGTCACGATAGTGCTCAACAAGTAATAAATATATCACGTAACTTGTTCAAAGATCAGATATAGATCATAATGTACATGCATATACATATCTTGAACATTTCATGCAATTTAACATAAGTCAAATGCCTAAGATACTCACAATCTATCACCAGATGATCTGTGGCAAACTGTTGATGGGTACACAAGTCTAGGAGTCGTTGACAATGCAGTGTTAAGTGGACTTTCTCTGGACCCTGGACACACCTACAGGGCTGCCGTCATGTTCTGTGTCGTGAGAGTCTGCACCAGGCCCGTGCACAGCAATGGTGTGACTGTAGTTCCCCATCCCCCTGTAGCTGGGGGCATCAACATTGCATACTCCGAGAAAGGGATCTCGTCACAAGTGAGCACAGTGGTAGCCAGTCATGTTATGAGGGAATGTCCAGAACTATAGTTTCAGCTATGATAAAAATACATGGATCTTACGGAAAGATGATAGCTCTACCATATATTCCATATAGTCTTGACATACTGGTAACATTGAGGCATGGTGCGCGAGCTTTCTAAGGCGCCAAACTAGCTTCAGGTGCCGGGATCGAGTCCACATGTGACCGGGTGTAAAAACCTTGGAGTCAACTTTGTGTGCAGACTCTTTCAGTGTTGACACAAACCCTAGTGTACAGTACACAACCCTGTGCACTTAAAAGGACCCACGTATCCGTTGGTATATGACCAGATGGTGGCCACATGAATACGTGCAAACACCTAGTCGCGGGGACAGCAACCTGTAGTATAACTTGGACAAAGTTCTGTGACTATGTGTTCCAGTCCACCCAGTTGTTAATGGGTACCTCGTAAGGATGGGAAAAGCCACATTAACTCGGTGCGCCTAGTGGCTGCATTAGTTGTATGCTCCCCAGGGAGTGTTGATAATATAATGTGACATTTGAGATTGACATCCAATGATCGAGGGAAAAACAAAGCGCCTTTGAACACGTGATTTAGATATTAGGGCTATATAAATAAATACATATATATATATTGAGACATTATCGCAATAGGCCACTATGTCCCTATTATAGTGTTTCAACAAACTGATAACCAATTATATCTGAATCATCTTCGATTGTCCTACGTTTCCTGAGTCATAGTATGATGGAACAAAAACTACTAAGTTTTGCACTTTCCTTTGTTCTTTGCATAGCTGGAGGTTGCAATGGATCGTTTCCGCGATCGCGACATACCTGCTACGTCTGAGTCGTATGCTGTGATGGAAAGGTATGAGTGGAGTTTGATCGATCCTGGACTCCTCACTGAGTGGGCACCTGTGGCCAGTCTGACTCATCAGGGAAATCAGGTAAACTGAGGAATACGAAAAGCATTCTTAAACTATCGATCCCATTTATAAAAAAAAACAATCTTGATGGCTGCATAACACGATTCGTCATAATCACATACATACTTTTTGCTTTTGGCAACTGGTCAGGTTTTATTCAAGATCAGCCTCTCCAGACCGCTAGATTTCAGCAAGTGCCGCCGGCTAGCCGTCAGAGGGTACAACAAAGTAGGGCTCTTTACCGTAGTGTCTGCTGATGTCAGAAACTGCTCTGCCTTTGATCCACCTCTGGTGAAGCCTTCACTGGTCATTGACGCCACTGGTTAGATATTTGAAATATTCAATCATTGCATATGACAGTTGTGCATATGCCTCCGTAGGATGTTTTCGGCATCGATATAAAACGTTGTGCTGACTTGATATGTAGACGGGAAAATATATTTTTTCCAAATAAGTTACTAGTATCTTTGAGATTTTGTTACTCTGCATAAATCTTTCCCCCAATGTTTTGATTGCTGCCATCTCATCATTTCTGCTACTAAAAGTCTTCCACGCACGTGTGATTTGTGTATATGGAAGGGATAAAAGTCAGAAGGTGCTTGATCACTGGTTGGATATTTGAAATGTAATGATGCACACATACATGCTTTCCTGCACACTATTTATGCTCTTGCAGGATTAAAGATTGCTGAAGGCATTGGGAGCAATATCATCTTAGAACACAATGCCCTCTGGCCCATGCTGGATGTCGACTATACTCCCTACAAAAACATCCTGTCAGCTGTGTGGCCAAGTCTACGTCACAGGAAGTACAAGTGGGCGGTGGTAGCTGGTAACAAGCTGGATCCTACATCTCACTTCAAACGGCAGAGTCTAATGACTGTCTCTGACCCATGTGCCTTGGCCGATGTCATCAAGTGTGGAGAAACAGGTGAAGTTGTGATGCGCACAGATTATATGTCGCTGATCATGACTTCTTGATCTTTTGGGTGTAGTTCCTTGTTGATACTCCGCATTATAAATGGAGTATATTCGTTTAAATTCAACTGTTTTCTAACTTCACAATTTCAACATTAAAACATTTACTAGTTGACAACCCTTCACGAATAGAGTATTTATATTGTGATTCTGTTCGTTGTCTAGGAATGGAATTTGTCAACATACACTTTGACCAGAAAGAAGAACTTCCCTATGGACAAAGGTTCTACGTTTGCATTCATGCTGATGAGATGGAAGTGACTTATGAGAAGTGGCCAACTGCCTTGGAAGAGGTGAATGCGTGCAGTGACGGTATCACTGTCGACCTCACCCCACCATCTCCAGGCTCGATCAGCATCCCGGGGCTAACGGAAAACATATATCAAGTATGTAAAACACCCTAAAATTTGATAGTCATATATAAACTTAAACGTGGTGAGGTCATTTATACTCTAAGGTAAATGCCACTTTTTGTATGCTTAATGGGTACTTTAAACGACATGTTGGAACATGCAGTGAAACAACTGATTCAATATTCGTTGAGTTTGATTGAAAGAAAACATTGTCAAAAACAGCGAAGAACAAGGGTGCAGAAAGACACCAGCACCGTGTTTGATTCAAATGTCCAAATACAGCTGCCTAGTGCATGTGGAAGACATACTTCCCGTGCATTTCTTTGTATTGGTAACAAACATATGTTTCCTTTGCTATTTCAAGCTATCACTTGACTCATTTTCACAGGTTTTTGGAGACAGGCGCCGCCAGTGTTTCAAGATATACTCTCGATTTTGCGAATATCTGGTGTTATAAGTACAAGATTGTGTTTTGTGAACTCTTGTTTATGGTATAGTGGGAATCTATGTAATGACAGCTATGTACAACTGTTTATCTGCTTGGGTTAGAGCACCAACTGGTTTATCAAAATATGTGTTCATGCAACAAACTGGTATAAATGGTAATTTACAGAAAACTAAAATTATTGTTTTTAGAAACTGTGGCCCTTTCAGGTCATATGAAAAATGGTTTTATGATGGTATCTCTATTGGTGGTGTACCTTTTTATAAATAAATAGGTCTTGTGTTTACCCAAGGTTCAAACATGTTTAGCATCCCAGGCCAATAAGGCAATAATTTCGGTTACTAATTTTCAAAGGAGTGAGTGAGTGAGTTAATATTTATCGTCACATCGGCAATATTTCAGCCATATCGTGTTAAGAACAATTAATGATTATATCATATATCAATAAAATTAGAAATTAAAACCTGTTGACGAAGAACAGTAAAACTACTAGTGTATCACAGCTATCCATTTAAAACTAGTGATGAAATCTAAAATATATTAACTAGAAATGACAAGACAATGTAAAAACAGGCTATAGATTGCCAACAACTGAAGGTAGATCACCATACTAGGGACCAAGGGGACTTACTGTACATTTGCTTCCTGCATGGACCCTAGCTGGATTTACATCATCCCTTGAGCCGTTAGCAGTTAAGACACATTTAGCCATACATTATAAAGACACTTATTCTACGATTAAAAAGGTTGGATAGATTGAAACTGACTTTGAAAATTTTCAAAAGAAATTAGGTAAATAAATTTAAATTATACAGATGTACTTAAGATATCTGATTGTATGAGCCCCACCTATTCTATGCTATTTATCAGGAATTTGGGACACTTGTTACTGCAATACCATTGAATCAGTCCACAATAAATGTTGTAAAAATGCATTAAATGTTGGAAAATCTACAATATGTTTTTAGTGATTGAGTGAGTCAGTATTTCAGCCATATCGTGACTATGCAAGATTTAAATTTTTAAACGTATAAATGAAATAAAAATAAACTTACATACTTACCTGTCTGCGAAGGACAGTAAAATAACTAGGCTATCACAGATTTATACTTGAAACTAGCATATATAACCATAAAATACTATTTCTAAGTTTAATGGTACAATATATAAATGATCTATACATTGCCAACAACTGAAGGTAGATCAGTTGTTATCTTAAGAATGTTTTTTCACTAAATTTAGATGTTGTAAGTTTAAGTTAGAAGTTGAAACTAATAGATGTGAAATGTAAAGAGAGGTATTGCCAATCATGTGAATCCAAGGGTATTTTCTAGTTGAAGATGAATGGCATGTAGTTTATATTTGTGAAACATATTCTGTGTACAGAAGGAAATACATTAAGACATATTTTAGTATTTATCCTACCATTAATAATTTTGGTGCACTGATAAATAGTAATAACAGTGATATAATTATATATGTATGTCTAGTTTTGTTTCGTGTAAATAAGAAAATCTAAATCCGCATTGTGTAAATACATTTGATTAAGTTTGTATGTTGGGCCGGAGGCCTTTTACTGAAATAAACTGTCTGACGTTTGCTTTTAGTAGAGCTTAGTCATGTATGTAAAAAGTACCAAGTTTCGTAACATAACCCTATACTGACGTGGTGGTAGTCAGTTTGAAATAAAGGTTCTGTGTGGAGATGTACATGCTTGCGTCTGTGACGTGGGTATGGTAGGGGGTGGCATACATCGCATCTGTGAATGTGGATACATTTGATCTTCTGATCTAACGCTATAAGAATTTTAACTGGAAGAGACATAATCCTGGCACTATCAGTTGCATTTATACAGGCTGGTATTTTCTTGTTCTTATGTAGTAAACACATGTTTATGATAAAGTGATGATCAATCATCCATGAACTGTCAATATTCTCACAGATCAGCACATCTGAGGTGAGGGTTGAATGGTCTGGATTTACTGATGTGGAGGAGGAAGGATGGAGTTCACATACGAGTGGCATCGCCTTCTATCAAGTTGCATTAGGTAGGACAATGTTGTACACTTAGATGGATGCCTCATAAGTTGGGTAGATGTTGGCTTCTAATGTTTAATGTTCTGAGAACTTAGACACGTTGCAGGACTATTTAACAATCAACAAATTAGTATGTAAATGTAGATTACTGTCTGCACAGCTGAACTTACAAACGGGTTCATGCGACAGGGTCTATACCAGGAGAGGAAGACATCAGAGAGTTCACAAATGCTGGACACGTCCACCACACCACGCTGTCAGGTCTTCAACTACAGGACGGACACGTCGTCTATGCTACTGTCAGAGGTACATGGTCTAGGACAAGTGTTTCAGTTGATATAAAATACAGATTTATCAGGTATGACAATTTACAAAATCCAAATGTACCACTTTTGTAATATACCGAATCATACTAAATTTTACATCATGAAATGTGCTCATTTATGGTTTTGCCACCAGTAAAATGATTTTAAGTTTTATTATATATGTGTACAGCTACCGACTTTGTCAACCACCACTCAACAATATCGTCAGTAGGATTTGTCATAGATTCTACTCCACCTTATCACACAAGAACAAACATACAAGTTGAAGAAAGGTACCTCACATCTCCCGTACTCCCAGTGTGGTATGTATCATAAATGTTTGAATTTGTTAAAACACATGCTTCCTCCTTATTAAATGATTGAAAGAAACATACAGTTTAATTATTCTTTGAAGAACGTATCAATCTGTGTACACAGACTTTTCACATTCCTCTTCAAATGTCTCGCTGACAGCAGTGTAATACTGATATCCAGCCACAATCATATTAGCTTTATGATTGTGGCTGGATATCACTCTTACTCTGGATATTGATAGTGGTCATGACAATTAGCGACGTTTTGTGCTGCGTTGCATTTCAGCTGGGAGGGAGTGTTTGTGGACGAAGAGAGCGGAGTCAAACATTTTGATGTTTATGTTGGAAGTAGACCAGGGCACCAGGACATCTTGGTATTGGGAAGAGTACAGGAACTATGTACAGAGCTTGACCTTTCCCAAACAATGAAAGATGGTCACAGTGTGTATGTTACCGTGAAGGTGAATGTCATTTTGTCATAAAACTTTCATAACACGAGTTTTGATAAAACGATCAAATGAGTTATCAAAGAGCATTGTCTTACAATCCATTGTACATCAATCCAATGCAAGTTCTTCATTTATTAGTGCATGAGAAGTTCATATATGTATTTCCCTCCGCTCTGCAGGCCTACAACAGAGTGAACCTTTCCACATTCATCACGTCACATGCCCTGGAAGTGGATACAACGCCCCCTTCTGTCGGTCACGTGTTTGATGGAAGATCATCAGCTAGTTCAGCAGAGGTGAAGGATGAAGATTACATCACCAGGATGGAAGACATGGGAGCCCATTGGGAGGGGTTTTCTGATCCCCATTCTACCGTTTCTCACTTCTTGGTCAAGGTTGGAACCTGCCCTGGATGTGACGGCGCAGTAGTGGAATTTGCTGCAGGTGCAAGCACAGGTGGGTTAGATTGGGTAACATTGATCATGTACTGCAAATGTAACCAAGAGAGAACAACAGGAAATGACCTACTACGTCTTTGGCAGGAAATAGACATCTGTAGTCACATGTCGGGAAACAGCATAAGTCTCAACCATTTCACTGTGATATATCAAAGCCAGTGCTATTAAGGTAGATTAGATCTGAATATATTGTCACTGAAATCAATGTTTACATGCTTTCTGAATTCCAAAGGACGGGCGCTGCACAACATATACACTGATACCTTATGGTGAGTGTGTGAGTGAGTTTATTTTTTACGCAGCACTTAGCAATATTCCAGTTATATGGCGGCGGTCTGTAAATAATCGAGTCTTGACCAGACAATCCAGTGATCAATAGCATGAGCATCGATCTGCGCAAATGGGAACCGATGACATGTGTCAACCAAGTCAGCGAGCCTGACCACCCAATCCCGTTAGTCGCCTCTTACGACAAGCATGGGTTACTGGTGATCAATATTCTAACCCGGACCTTCACGGGTGATACCTTATGGCGCCTTTGTGAAAACTTTCGTCTTCTTGGAGGCTAGCTTCATATTCATTGGACTGCTGAGAGTCAACAATTCAAACCATTCTCGACATTCTCGACTGTCCACGATTGATGTTAAACCTCAATGAAAGGACCGCAATTACACAGACTGGTGCACCTGACTATGAATATATCGCATATCTCAGTGTAAGTCCCCACATCTAAAGTCCGAGATTAAAACCGGAATGTCTGGTCTATTCCAAATTGAAAATAGCAGTGCGGTGATCTATAAGTTCAATCTCCGTGTCTTATATCAAGCAATAATATTCTGTAGGGGTGAGGTGGGGTTTTTTCGATTGCATATTATGGTACACAAATCGTATTGTGTTTATATTTATTAGAAACAGAAAAAGTTATTTCAGTATCCAAAATAAAGTTATTGAAATCTTGCAAATTCTTGCACAACCTGTTCTCAAGATTCCACACTGATTCGTGAAAAAAAGCCTCCGTGCTCTCATTCCAAACGCGTTTCACTCGTACCAGAAAGGAGATAAAGCTATTTAGGTAACGCTTTAGGCTTTTACCGGTTTACGAGTTTTAAACCACAACCTAAAGGACCGCAAAATTAAAAACAGAATAGCATTATCTCCTAACTGATATAGCAAATTTAAAGAGTGTGTGCTTATTTCCAGATGTAGTCTTCCATCACATTATGTTCGCTGAGGGTGTCAGGTATTACGTGACAGTGACAGCTTGTAACATGTAACATCTGATGGTGTTATCCTGGATCAAAGTGCTCCTGCAGCATGGACGGCACACATCCGAGACTCCCAGTACCAGGCATCCAGGTCCTAGATGCTTAGATTTTAATATCAAGGTTTAACCCTAACCCTGGCAGCGTCATGGACGGCATCCACCAAGACCGAGATTCCCAGTACCAGGCATCCAGGTCCACTCAGACTCCTGCTTACTGATTTTAATATCAAGGTTTAACCCTAACCCTAACCCTGGCTGACGAGACCGAGACACCCAGTACCAGGCATCCAGGTCCACTCATACTCCTGCTTACTGATTTTAATATCAAGGTTTAACCCTAACCCTAACCCTGGCTGACGAGACCGAGACTCCCAGTATCAGGCATCCAGGTCCACTCATACTCCTGCTTAGTGATTTTACTATCACGGTTTAACCCTAACCTTTACCCTGGCACACAAGACCGAGACTCCCAGTACCAGGCATCCAGGTCCACTCATACTCCTGCTTAGTGATTTTACTATCACGGTTTAACCCTCCCACCAGGCATCCAGGTCCCTGGCACACAAGACCGAGACTCCCAGTACCAGGCATCCAGGTCCACTCATACTCCTGCTTAGTGATTTTACTATCACGGTTTAACCCTAACCTTTACCCTGGCACACAAGACCGAGACTCCCAGTACCAGGCATCCAGGTCCACTCATACTCCTGCTTAGTGATTTTACTATCACGGTATCAACGTTTACCTTTTACACTCCCAGTACCAGGCATCCAGGTCCACTCATACTCCTGCTTAGTATTTTACTATCAGGTTTGCCCTAACAACCCTACATACTCCCTCCCAGTATCACCCGGTCCAGACCATTAAACTATGTATTATTAATCAATATCACCCGGAGACCATTACAATACCAAAGTGATTTTTGTGTTTGTGTCACTAGAACGTTCCTGGGCTGCAAGTGGCATGGGTTCCAGGACACAGAGTCAGGTCTGGACCACTATGAGTGGCAGGTGGGGACCACACCAGGAGACAATGACATTCTCTCATCACAGCATGCTGCCCTTAAAGAGGTGGCATTCCTCACACTGAACGCAAGTCAGATGCTACCCATTGGAAACAGGATGTATACAACAGTTAGAGCGTTCAACAAAGCAGGTATAAATGATGTAGAGATGCATTACTCATAATACTAATTTCAACATACAAACAGTCCTTACTCTGTCTTTTACAGCACCAATAGTGATGAATATTCTATCCGAAAACATAAGGCTGAATGTTTTAAATAATTATCACATTCTTCAGGGAATACAGTATTCAAAAATTCTACTAATGCTGTACTACTTTCATAACGACGTCATGTCACCATTGCAAAATGAAGTTTGTCATTGTCGTTTCTCTACACTTAAACATGCGATGAACTTGGTATTGTATGTTGGTATATTATGTGGTTATGACTCTAGGGATGTTCACCACATCAACATCAAATGGCTTCATCATTGACAACAGCGCACCTGAAGTTGTGAAGACCCCTGCTATTGTGGAAGGACAAGGGTCCTTGGTTGCCATGACTCTGATCAGTCGGTCCACTGTGAAGGTCATCTGGGAGGTGAAGGACGATGAGTCTTTCATAGAGAAGCAGTACATCTCAATCTCCTCTCATAGGCTAGGGGAGTTCGATTCTTCCTTGATGGAGGTGAGAGCCAACAGTAAGGTGTTGACAGGGACTATGTAATATCAGTCACTGAAAACAGGAAAGTAACAAAGAATTAGGTGACCCTTTCAATATAAGATTCGATTTGCTTTAATTAATCCATGTGTAACAAGATAATGAACGAGTGCTATTGCATTAAGCTGTCTCAAGTATTTTACAGCCTAACCCAGAAGACACGGTTTGTCTTCAGATACCAGGACCTTTGAGAGAATATACTTTCACACAGCTGAATCTCCATGATGGAAGTCATTACATTGTGAAGGTTATATCATGCAACATGGCTGGTCTCTGTACACAGAGTCAGACTGGAGGCATCTTGGTCGACAGCTCCGTACCAACAACAGGTCGGTAAATATTTACCATAAACATTGACGTGAACATAATTAAAAGATAAAGTTACTCTGTTTTCAATTTTGCGGTCCTTTATCGTTGATTTAAGACTGCTAAATGTAATTTAAATTAAACATTTAGCGGTATTAAATCAACGATAAAGCACCGCAAAATTGAAAAGAGAGTAGCTTTATCTTCATTCTAGCACGACTGATAAGTGTTTTAAAACCGAACTGTTTGACGCGCAAGAACACAAGGCGTGAAGGGGCCTTTTTTCCTGGAAATCGCTTGGAATCGTCCCGTTGAGGGACAGGTTGTGTAATAAACAAAATAAGACATGTTCAACAACATAAATGCTATATTTCAGGAACCAGTATGTTTGTACTTGTAACAAGTAGCATACATAAATATAAAAAATACAGTTTATACAGTGAGCAAATACAATTATTTGATTTTTCTCATGCGAATTATTGATCGCCCCTACTGTATGACAATTGCCTCGCCCCAATTCAAGCCCTGAAGTCGATAAGTTTAGTCGCCGCTAACTTTATTCCCGGAAATAATTGTTGATAACCACCCTACTATTCCCAATTTGGAAAAGACCTGACATGCCACGTTTTATGTGGGATACATGGACAGTGGAAATGGAAGGACTGGGTATTACGGCCGGGACGGAAGCGGTCAGGTTAGGACGTGTGGGCCGAAATGTGTTGTCGACGTCATGCCCGCTAGATCTGGACCCGGTTTGAATATACTGCCGCTTTTGCGCTGCTGACCGATTTTCCAGCTTCGTAGTTTCTTCACTGGGATCAGGGTCAAGAAATTCTTCTTTAAACCATTCGCTTTTTACTTCAAAAACTCCAAAGATGCTGCCGAGGTAGAAATTACCGATGTCCGACATGTTTGTTTACAAACAATAGGGTCAACGCGTTCATTATATTCATACGCGGTGAATCGGTCACTTTATGTAGCGGTCTTAAACTGCCATTTAAGTACGGATTTGATGAGCTCCCAGCCAATCAGAATCGAGTAGCACACAATGTCGTGCTATAATTTCTCTTATATTATGATTTGTATTCTCTTGTAACGAATTACAAGCACATACATCTTATTGAAGCTCACCTTTGCAGGGGTTCTTGCTGTACAAACGGACCATGCTGCCAAATTGTCAAGGACTCAGTCTGGCTGGATGACTTGGACAAGAACCAGTCTTAACCTTGCTTGGCTTGGGTTTGCTGATCTACACTCTGGCATAGATCATTACATAATTACAGTGGGCTCCAGACCATTTGCTGCCGACATAGCACAGGTTTCGTCATTTGTGAAATTGTATCAGGAATTGCACCTTCTGGTAGTTTTCAATGTTTTTTTAGTTCAGGGTTTTGTGGATCTGACTTCGGTTCATATGTCATATCATAATGTACAAGATGTCCAAGAGGTACTTGAGGAATATATGGTTTCAAGGATGTAAATGATATGGTTTACCTTAATGAATTTATCGTGCATGTATCCAGGACCTGCTGGTGAATGTATACCACAACATCAGTGGAGTGGACCTAGAGGATGAGGGAATTGTGCAGACATTCAACATCAGTACCAAGGACTTGTCTTCTACAAATTCTGTATTCGTCACCATGTGGGCAGTAAACGGTGTAAGTACAAGTTGACTTTCCTTCTTACCAGTTGTCATTTACATTTTCGTCCTTCTTTCCTTCCATCTTTCCTTTGTTGTTCAATACCTTTGGTTATTCAGGTAGGCCTCAAGAGCAGCCCCCTCCATTCCAAGCTGGTTCTGGGAGAAGGGGGTGAGCTAGAGTTGGTGAGACGGTGCAGCTCCTACAACTGTGAGGGACACTGTGTCTGTGCTGCCCAGGACAAGACGTGTGACATCAGTCAAGGATGTAAATTCTTGAACAATGGTATGCTTATATATTGTAAGAGGGATGAGAACTATATCACTCACTGACAAAAGACCATGTCTTACTGTGTGACACTACTTTACAGTTTAAACCATGTTTTTTGAGAGATTTAGAATCATGTCCATGCCAGTACTCTCTGTCTCTCTCATTCTCTCTCTGCATCATGTGCAATTTTTTTTATTCTAGGCATCGGGAATTCTTCACTGACGGTTACAGACACCACTGATCTGAAATCTCTTAAATCTCCTACGTTGGAGAATGACATGGACTTCTCTCTCTTTGACTCATTCCTTGCAGCAACATGGACGGTAACCAACACACGATCCACACAGCCCTTGAGGTAGCTATCAACATTTTCTTGAAAACTGTTAATTCCTTTTCTCATGTTTAACATTGATAAAGGCCTTCAATGTTCTTTGCAGGTACGAGTTCAGTGCCGGGCATTCAAGTGGGACATATCCGAGAGGAATATATACGGAAAGTACCGAACGAGTGTGGTTTGATGCAGGAACTTTAATGTCTGCGGTCATAACCCTACCCAAAGGTAAGAGGATAAATGGTGGAGTCGTTTTATATTGTTTAACCTACATATAAACGATTAGGTTTACATTGTTCGTTGTAACTGCATTTTAATGTCCTCACATGCATCTTCTTTGAGTGGCATTTTAGAAGTTGGGAAGTACAATATAGACACGCTTTTTGGATAACAACTTCTTTATTTCGTGAGTGCGACGTTTCGAAACAGATTCGGTACTCGTGAAGAGCAACTTTCTTATGGTGAGTGCTGGGTAACGCTAATAGCTCTTCCCCATTTGTACCGGGACAGAATGTGTCCACAGCACCCCATTGCTGGTCGTAAGTGGCGACCAAATTGTGTCGGTGGAGGACGGTAGGCTGGTGGTTGAGGGAAAAGGAGCCTGGAACTGTGTTCCTATTGCCCAACACACCACTTCGACCCTGACTTCACCTAGACGGGTGGTAGAATGTGCCCGGTTCTATCAATCGGCTGGTAACGCCAGGGCTGTGCATGGTGAGTATTTGGGCAAATATTTCCGTTATTATTTGGTCTTGGCTTTTTCAAATTCCGATGTTCAAATTATTGACCGATTAACTTGCCTAGAGTCCTATGCCAGAAGGCGGTGGCTCATGGGCCAATCTGGCAATATAGACTACTGAATTCTGTGTTTCTCCAGAAACCTGTCAAGGGCGAACCAGCCTGACATTTCTTCCGCTAGATTCAACAGCTCTTCGTCTGACATGACTGAGTGCGACGTTTCCATACAGATTCTTGTCAAACTGACAACGGTACAAGAATCTGTATCAAAACATCACACTCGCAAAATGAAAGAAGTTGTTATCCATAAAGTTTGTCTATCCTCACATGTAATCTTAGTTGTGAAGTTTGTCTTGGAATGTTTTACAGGGCGTGAGCTGATACCAGGACTCAGCTACAGTGTATTTGTGCGGGCATGGTATGACGAGAACACATACAACATCTACAAATCCGACGGCGTCCTCATTGATATTACAGCACCCAGAACATTCTCCCGACAAGGAGTAGCGGTGGGTGGGTTTCGATCACTTGTGAACCATACAAAACGTACCAAGTACATCATGACAACAAGAGTATCTACATTTCATTGTATATGAACGAACGAACGTGTGTCTACTTTTGATTACAATGAGCCTATTTGATAGAGCCGTTTTGGTTCAAAGTCACCATCCTGTGGTTTTCTTTATAGGTGAAAGAGCACATGGAATCTGGAGACAGGAAGGACATCGATTACCAGCATCGCGTAGATAGGATATACCTGAGCTGGAACAATGTACTGATGGACACACAGTCAAGACTCCTGAAATACAGGTCTTACACAAGTACTTCACCGGGCGGTATGTTTAAAAACATGTTAGTGAGTGAGTTAAGATTTAACGTCAAATCGGCATTATCTCAGCCATACCGTGACGAGAACAATGTAATTCGTATCAATAAAAAATATATTGAGATAATAAAAACCTGTCATCGAAGGACAGTAAAACTACTAGAATATCACAGCTCTTAATTTAAAACAAGTACACTATCATAAAAATATATCACTATAGAAAACAATACGATATAAAACCGGGCTATAGATCGCCAACAACTGAAGGCTGATCATCATACCAGGGACTAAAAACATGTTAGCTAAGGACAACGAAGAATCTGTTGTAATGCTTTCGCATAAAATATACTAGACAAAATAAGTTGATTGATATTTTATCAGTGTGTCAATGAATAAATATATCATTATTCATAATTTCAAAATTTACATATATCCCTAACTATTTTTGTCCAGTATATATTCAAACTGGGTCTGTATGTTTCAGGTTACAGCATACATGCGTCGTCTGACATGACTGCCACGAACTGCACAGTGTCTGGGTTGTCTCTGGAATCTGGAACAATGTACTACTCTAATATCCTTGCATATAACAAAGCAGGACTGGTTGCCTGGGCATTCTCAGATGGGGTGCAGATTGATGTCACGGCACCAGTAGCAGGGACTGTAGAAGATGGAGACGGTAGGCATAGGATTTCTGTACCATTCAGCGATGAAAGAATATAGAATGTATATTGTAAGTGGCATGACATATTAAGACGGTCAACATAATTTTGTCTTTCCTGTCACTGTCCAGGGTCCGGTGATGTTGACTACCAGTCCTCCCAGACACGGGTATCTGCATCCTGGTTTGGGTTTGCTGACAAGGATTCCACAATCATCAAGTATTTCTGGTGTGTTGGTTCAACCAATGATACATCTGCATGCAGCATCGTGGATTGGCAGGATGTGGGGCTACACACATCAGCAAGAGCACGCCTGGAGTCACCACTTGCTGATGGTAAGAACATAAATAATTGATGTGATTGTTTTTGAAACGACACTGCAGCTCACCTTACACACACACACACACACACACACACACACACACACACAGAGACAGACAGACAGACAGACTGTATGTGCACGAAAATGCAGAATCAGTTAACGTGGGAAATACGATGTATTTAATATGACTAATTATGTCTGTTACGAAATGATTGTGTTACACATGTAAACTTATTTTTACTATTATCATATCGATTAACCGTGCATTTAGAACGATGGATTATGTTAAAAGAATGGACGATAATAATCGCAAGTCGTGAGTTACTGACGTGAGCAAATTAATTTATATTTATGGTTTTAGCTATGCGTGGGATTTTGAAAATATCGTTAACACTGATTTATTGGTTATGCAGTTTTTTTCAACGAGTTAAAGATTGAAACATCCAGTGTATATTTTCAATGTTAAATGAACATTCTAATTCATGTGTCAAAAGTACGTTTAATATGGAATCATACTTGTCAACTTTATATAACAAAGATTTAAGAAGATTTTTATCACTTTTACGAGTAGGTGAATTAAATATCATGAAGAATGCAGGAAGAAGAAATAATATCCCAAGAGAATTACGATTTTGTCCATTTTGTAAGAACATGTTAGAAGATGAGGTTCATTTTTATGTCTATTTGCCCACTATATAATGATTTAAGAACAAGACATTTGTTAAATATTGACAGAAAAGTTAGAAATTCTCTCATCCACCTTGTTCAAAATGAAAAATGTAATTTTCTGACTAAAATTGACATTTTATACTTATCCTGACTCATGCTAGTTGCTTGTCTCCTTCTCCTTGCGAATGATAGTGGAACACTTGAATCCCTTTGAAGTTCCCTTCAAAAAAGCGGACGTAAAATCACTCACCCACAGTAGCCTCCCTTTGCCCCCTGGAGCCATTCTAGTCACAAGTTCAGCCATGCCTGTCACTCTCTCCTTCTTCGCACTAGCGGACTGTTGTGAGAGCGCCTGGATCCCTATACGGCACTATATCCTTTTTCTCTTTGGACATCTACTTCAAATTTTGTTGTATACGGTTTTCGGAAGAATATACCAACAATATGGTTTAAAATTTTGTCTAAATTTATATATATTTCACGTTCTTTGGCATGATTTTTCATCGTGTTTACAACTGATGAAAACTTGCTTTCGTTGCAGGTACCAGTTGTCTGCAGTTATCCTCATTTATTATGTCCTAATTGCACTATCAATTCCAGCTTGCGCTGTCAACTTTGTCAGCATTTATCTATTGTTGAAATGAATAATTACTTAATTTCTATTCATAGACGTGCTAAGGACTGGTCTAGACGGCATTCACAAGTCATGTCTAAATCAAGTGATTGCGCTGATAATAGTTTATTAATTACTGCTGCTGAAGTTCACCATTTCAGTGAATTGCCGGGCGTCGTTATGGGGCAGGTCGCTGTTCCAGGGGGGACCTCCAGTTCCAGGGAGAAGATCATCATCATCTGAGCTACCCTCTTCACAGACAAGAAGACCAGATTGTCTTCTACACGGAAGAGGAAGACGACCTCAGATAAGACTTTGGTGAAGTTTCCCCACAGTGCATCACATAGAGAGTCTGCACAAAGGACCAGCAATCTTCACATCGCATCCCAACGAAGAGGGAAGCCTGCGTGAAGGAGGAAGTCTGCATGAAGGCTGCTACATAGACCTCATCTACGATGACGAGCCTGCACAAAGGACCAGTAGTCTTCAGATCGCATCTCAACGAAGATGGAAGCCTGCGTGAAGGAGGAAGTCTGAGTGAGGACAACGATGATGCAGACCTAGACGTGCCGGAAGGACCTTCCAAGGAGCCTTCGCACAGGAGCAGAACTAGACGTTCCTCAGAGCATCGCAGAAGTCGGGCACATGGATCATCTTCACCCTCAGACGTGGATTTTCGGAGTGAGGCTGCATGCACGCACTCATCATCACCGAGAAGAGAATCCACACCTTCACGAAGGCAGAGGGATACGTCTCAAGATTCAAGGGAAGATTCATATTCCAATCGTTCACCTGCGGGCAGGTCTTCAGGCAGGTCTTCAGAAAGGTCTTCAGGCAGGTCTTCAAGCAGGTCTTCAGGCAGGGACACACGTCATCGTGGATCAGAAGATATCTAATGATGATTTGATACGCTCACCTTTCACCTGTCGACCCGATTGCTCAATCTCAGCGCAGCCTTGGTAAGGCTTCGAAGTTCCAGAGTCAACATGTCCCAACGTTCAACGCCAGGAAATTCCCGCTACTTCACATGGAACCCTTTATGAAGGCTCCAGAGATTGATAAGAACTACAAGATCATCAACGACTCCCATTGTAGAACTTACACAACTACTAGACGTACTTGTTTCGGGCTAGGCAGATCCAACATCAGCGGGCTTGACTCTCTTGAGGAAGGGGACAGCTTGACAGTTATCACCGGCCTAGCATTGGCATTGTCGCAGTCCTCAGCGTGACATCGTTTTTACAGTCATTATAGCAAAAGTATCAAATCGACAAGAACCTTTGTGTATTCAACACAAACTGGTTATTTTACGGCGCTTCATTGAGACCGATGACTACAGTCTACAAGTAACAGCGTTAAGCAAGTATGGAAACTTCAGCTGATCATCTGTATAAGATGACGACTGCATTATCTTCAGTGAAGAAGGAAACAATCACAGCTGCTAGGGAGACCTACATTGGTATTACGCGGCAAAATCTTTCGCGCGTTTTCCACTCAGCCTTCTATACACGTGTTCACTCGTGTAACTCCGGGACAAGTTGTACAGTGAGGTTACGGACAAGGCCGAGTGTTGATGAAGAAATCAACGACTGCACAAGATTTTACAAGGATCTTTTTCCTGCAACACCGGTGACGTCACATCGCGGGAATCTGCGATGAATCAAATTCTGCAATTTGATTGGTCCATGAGAAATAACGACCCTGGCATAGCTTACGTGCCAGAAAGTCGTCTACAGTTGTAAACAACTTTTCAACGTGGGGGGAAGGCTCCATTTACAGTCCAGTTAGCAGGGTACAGCGTGATTCGACTGTCTTCACGGGTCATAAGGACCTTTCCTGTCAGCAGATTGAAGATTGTTTATCCGGGGATTTGCAGCAACATACGTTAGACGATTTCTGCTCGCGACAGCCAGTCTACTATAAATAGACTTCACAGCGATGACAGTTCCAGTACATCTAGAGACGACGAATTATGCATTATCACTGCACTTTGTTAGGATTCTGGTGACAAGTTTTCTTGACATATTATCTGAAGATTGAAGAAATAAGCTTCAAGTCATTATTCCAGAACCGGACATTGCTCCGCTTCCATTACGGACATGGCAAGGGTTCCACTGTCTACTTACCTACAACATAGGACATGAGCAGATTTCTGGGAAGATGGTTAATCTCACCACAGAATCGTCTCAGAGGATCGTTGGGTCTAGATAAAAGCCATGGTATCTCAAGCAATACTCTCTCCGTTGACACTATGAACTTGGCAACCACGCCCACTACTGAGATTCGTCAATGCTCATCTCAACAATATGGATCCACTGGAGAGTCTGGAACCATACCTGCTATGGTAGACTTAGAAGTTGAAGGTTTGCGGAGGAACCTTTTTATCAGAGCCGGTTTGCAGCACTCAGTTCTACGTGGATGCATCACTACAAGGATGGGGTGCTCACTTCGACAACGAAGTGGCAGCAGGGGAAGTGGTCGAGTCAGGATCAGAGTCTGCACATTAACATGCTGGAGATGAGAGCAGTGATCAACGTTTTACAACACTGATTCAGCGTACTAAGGAACGCACGGCTCATGGTCCATACGGACTACTCCACAGTAGCGTTCTTCATCAACAAATGAGGATCAACAAGATCAACAATCTGCTAAATCTCAGCTTTCTCCTGTTCAGCATCGTCGACGACCTGAACATCTACATAAAGGCATGTCACATTCCAGGAGCAAGAATGTCATAGCAGACACCTTATCTTGTCCACTACAACCATCCCTGACGGAATGGATGTTACATCCAGAGGTGTTCCGGCTCGTCATACAAACAATAGGATCTTAGCTGATAGACCTGTTTGCAACAAAGTTCAACAAACAGCTACCAACATTCGTCTCAACGATCCCGGATCCTCAGGCATGGGCAACAGATGATCTAAGCATCTCATGGGAAGGACTAAAAACGCTTATGCGTTTCCACCTTCAGCACTATTGCCACAAGTGTTAAAGAAAATCAAGCAGACGACAACGCTGCAACTGATTTTGGTCGCGCCCTATTGGCCAGCGAGGGTATGGTTTCCTGCCCTCATGCAAGAACTCGGAAGTCCGACCCTGAAACTACCAGAGTGGTTGAACCTGCTCGTCAATCCACACAAAACGAAAGCTCACGGGAATCCGACAGTGTTCCAGTTACACGCGTGGAGCGTACCAAAACTAGCTTGAAGAAAAGAGGGTACTCCGCCAGAGCAGCGAAAGCAGTAACACTAGTTCTACGCAGGTCAACTCGCAACTTGTACGACGACAAGTGGCAAAGATTCGAACGGTATGCAATGAGGAAAGGCTTCACGGCAGTGAAAGCAACTCATCCTCAAGAGGCGGAATACCTGTGTCATCTACGACAGACGAGACACTTAAAAGGTTCAAAACTCTCAACGTACCTGGCGGCCTTCAGCACAGTTATGACCATGTAGACGGGTGTCAAGCTGACCAAGGTACCAGAGATACTGGCACTACTGCGCTCGTTCAAGTTGGAAGACCAACAAAAGAAATTCAAGGCTCCTGCTTGGGATCTCAACGTAGTTTTGCAGCATCTCACCAGTGATGCTTACGAGCCTCTAGAACGGACATCCTTCGAGTTTTAACACAGAAAACTCTGTTCCTGATCGCCTTGGCAACAGCAGCATGGATGTCGGAGATAAATGCTCTGGACTTCGAACGAACACGATCTGGGACTGGGAT
This sequence comes from Haliotis rubra, assembly GCF_003918875.1. Lineage (NCBI taxonomy): Eukaryota > Metazoa > Mollusca > Gastropoda > Lepetellida > Haliotidae > Haliotis > Haliotis rubra. Next base: position 89,010 of record NW_025765000.1, on the reverse strand, counting down.
GGGATGTTATAGTGAGTGAGTGAGTGAGTGAGTGAGTGAGTGAGTGAGTGAGTGAGTGAAGATTTTAAGTCACATCGGCAATATTTCAGCCATATTGTGACTAAATCAAGTTATAAATATATTAACAATTTAAGGTAAATTATAAAATTCCGCCAACAAAGGACAGTAAAACAACTAGATTATCACAGATAGAAATATAAAACTAGTAACTAAATCTAAAACATTTGAACTATACAAGACGATACAATATAAAAACAGACTATAGATTGCCAACAACTGAAGGTAGTCCACCAGACCATGGGGACTTACAGTACATTTGCTTCCTGCATGGAACCTAGCTGGATTTACACCATCGCTTCAGCCGTTCGCAATTTAGCAAATCTAGCCATAGATTAAAAGAACAGGGATTCTACGATTAAAAAGGTGGAACGTTTTAATTTACTTCGAATGTTTTGGGACTTACGTACCCTCTCAGGAGGACAATAATTTTACAGTACTTTAACCCCCCTCGACGATACAGCCACTCACAATCTTAGTTACTAATTCAAACTTCCAATCATAAAATATTTATCTATTTACAAATCATTTAACAAATCTAATTCTTTTAAAAGGGCAATAATTAAATGAGAACTGATACTAGTAAAAAAAATCCTTCATAGTTCGTGATTTAAAATAATTATCCCTTGTGATTGAATATTCAACACAGTCAAGCAGGACATGACTGTGATTCTTTCATCACAAGGGATACAAAACGGAGGATCCTCACCTTTCAGTATGTACTCATGAGTATATCTTGTGTGGCCAATACGACATCGTCGTATGATGATGACCTCTTCAATTCTGGACAGACAACCCAAGTGGGTATAACCAATATAGGGTTTTATTTCACATCAATTTATTTATACCCACCTGGGTGTCCCACTTCTTCTGCATTAGGTCACGGATATAAGATCTGATGACAGCTTTATAATCTGAGTATGGAATAAGACGTGGTGTGACAGAGTTGTTGAGTGTTGCCTTGGCAGCAAGATCGGCCATTGTATTCCCAGAAATGCCATTGTGGCTGGGTAACCAACAAAAGACGATATCGTATTGGCCAATAGCAAGATCATTATATAATTCAATAATTTCTATTAAAAGTGGATGTTTACAAGAAAGATTTTTAGAAGCCTGAAGGCAAGAAAGAGAATCGGAAAAGATGATATATTGTTTATGTTTAGGATGTCTTTTAATGTATTTAAGAGCCGTTAATATGGTGTTTGGTACTGCTGTAAAAATAGAGCTGTTATCTGGTATTCTAAAAGATATTGTTCTGGATCCAATGACAGTGGCAGGATTTTATAGCAAAGAACCAGCTGCCCGGTCAACCCGACAGACAGTTCCACATCCCAGCACTATCTAAAGTCCTTGGGCCACAGGATATCCAGGATCTATCCTTATGCCCAGTCTGAGCATTAAAAGTCTACCTACAAATGACTAAGACGAGGAGACGAAAATTCAAGCGCCTTTTCATCCCTCTATCTACGGAGACGCCTACAGAGGTCTCACGTACGACGATATCGACCTGGATGAGAGCCGTCATCTTAAGGGCCTATAAAGCAGCAGGACTTGAACCTCCACGAGCCTCCAATCCTCACAAAGTCAGAGCTCTGGCGTTGACACTCGCTCTGCATGGAAACTGCTCCATCTCTACGACAATGGAGGGCTGCTTTTGGAAATCGGAGACGGTGTTTGCCAACCACTACATCAGAGACATTGCTACCGAGGACGTCTCCGGCATTCACCAGTTTGGGCCTCTTGTTGTAGCACAACAATTGACGGTTCCACAAAGGCGCTGAGATGAATCTCACCCATTTATCACGTGACTTGTAAAAGCCAACGCTCGGGAGAGCTAGAGCTTTAGAGTCCATGCGCACGTCTAGGACAGACCAGCATGAGTGATAGACCCTGTACTTGTAAAGGAATTACTCGTACATGAAGTAGGGTCGCTTCTCCACTTGATGCGAGCATCAAGAGATGGAGTTGCAATAAATCCACACATAATGTCAGGAGAAGAGTTCCAGAGAAATCTAACAAGTAGTGGTCCCCCTAGACTCATCTGAGGAAGATGGAAGAAAAGGATCAGCACAAGTGCCATCAGAAGTTCCTACGGGGGTTATGCAGGACGTAAATCAACAACCAATGAATCCAGAAGTGGCCTGACCCACCACCGATTCCGTTGGATTCTACAAGCAAATAGCATGAGTCAGGATAAGCAAAAATATGTAATTTTCTGACTAAAATTGATATTTTATACTTATCCTGACCCATGAGGTCAGCCCTCCCAACCCCCCATCATGGCACTTTGGATTTCCCTGTAAATCCGGGTGTCGGGCTCATATACGGAGAAAGTGACAGGCATGGCTGATCATGTGACTAGAATGGCGCGAGGGGTCAAAGGGAGGCTACTGCGGGTGAGTGATTTTACGTCCGCTTTTTGAAAGGAACTTCAAAGGGATTCGAGTGTTCCACTATCATTCGCAAGAAGGAGACAAGCAAATAGCATAAGTCAGGATAAGTATAAAATGTCAATTTTAGTCAGAAAATTCCATTTTTCATTTTGAACAAGGTGGATGAGAGAATTTCTAACTTTTCTGTCAATATTTAACAAATGTCTTGTTCTTAAATCATTATATAGTGGGCAAATAGACATAAAAATGAACCTCATCTTCTAACATGTTCTTACAAAATGGACAAAATCGTAATTCTCTTGGGATATTATTTCTTCTTCCTGCATTCTTCATGATATTTAATTCACCTACTCGTAAAAGTGATAAAAATCTTCTTAAATCTTTGTTATATAAAGTTGACAAGTATGATTCCATATTAAACGTACTTTTGACACAGAATAAGAATGTTCATTTAACATTGAAAATATACACTGGATGTTTCAATCTTTAACTCGTTGAAAAAAACTGCATAACCAATAAATCAGTGTTAACGATATTTTCAAAATCCCACGCATAGCTAAAACCATAAATATAAATTAATTTGCTCACGTCAGTAACCCATGACTTGCGTTATTATCGTCCATTCATTTTAACATAATCCATCGTTCTAAATGCACGGTTAATCGATATGATAATAGTAAAAATTCATGTCGACTTTAATAAGTTTACATGTGTAACACAAACATTTCGTGACAGACATAATTAGTCAGATTAAATACATTGTATTTCCCACGTTAACTGATTCTGCATTTTCGTGCACATACAGTTGGCCGGAATGCCAGTCCTTTACTCCGTTAGTTTATTAACTTCAAAAATCATTTTATGCCTTTCCAATGCACTTCAACTTCACTTTAAAACAGATATTTGTTGACATGTTGTCTATGCTGTGCTATGACCAAGTTTTGAAAATATCTCTGGTGGTTATGTGGTTATTATTTACAGGAACACAAATATGGGCGAAGGTTTATGCAGTAGACGTTGTTGGACACACATCTACAGTGGTTGTATCAGATGGGGTCATCATTGATTCATCGCCACCTGATGTTAAGGACATTGCCTATCTAGGGGAGAATCTGGTGTCCAATCCCTCCTTTGAGGAAAGCATTAGCCAATCCACTGACTGTCATCCTGAACTACCTTCATGGAAGGCTGGGAGGCACTCCTGCATCAGGCTACTGACACCTGGTGTTCACCATGCCACACACGGGAAGACAGTAGTTTCTGTACGAGGCAGCATACAGCAGAATGTCATGAACCTTGACGTTGGCAGCAGATATAAAGCCACCATCCATGTTGGGTATCCTTTGGACATTACTGTCAACCAGAAAGTAGTAGAAGGTTTCATATCGTTTGGGAATGACATCTTTACCTTCAGCCTCGATCCACACCTATGTGTAGACTCGTGTTATGGAACAGATGGACGGGTCATCCTGTGGAGCCAGTATAGCTTCAGTTTCCTGGCACAGAACGCCACAACACCGCTGACGATTGGGACGTCCTCCATCAGCATGGAAATGGCCCTGGATCACGTGTTGTTGCAAAGAGTGGATCATGTAGGGAATGCAGATACTATGGAAACAGAAAGTAACGTCAAGCTTCAAGCTGTCTTCCGGAAGCACTGGTCATCAGTTCACGTATCTTGGCACTTTGATGATGGAGAGTCTCCAATTGTAGAATACACAATGGCTGCGGGTGCGTTACACAGTAGAATGTCATATCAGTCTATAACTTGGTCGCATAACCTCACTTGTGTAACTCGAGAACATGCCCGACAATGATACTAACACTCAGTATTGTCACTTTATTGTCAAGTATACGGTAGAATTTCAATTTAACAAGAACAGCGTCTATATTCACGAGACAGTGATACACGTGCTAATGCCCAGATGTATGTAGTTGTTTAAATGTAATGAGCGTTAAAAAGATTGAATTAGTGTAAAGCCAAAAAAGAATCATATCTCTAAAAGGTTACCGGTGAAGATCTGGGTTTAGAATTGATCTTCAGTAGCCCATGCTTCTCGTAAGAGGCGACTAACTGGATCAGGTGGTCAGGCTCGCTGACTTGGTTGACACATGTCATCGTGTCCCAATTGCGTATATAGATGCTCATGCTGTTGATCACTCGATTGTCTGGTCCAGACTCGATTTATTACAGCCCGCCGCCATAAAGCTGGAATATTGCTGAGTGCGGCGTAAAAGTAAACTCACTCACTTACTCACTCGCTCACTCTTAAAGGTACTGTCTCCGGAGGAACTCAGGTGCAGGGCTTTAAGAGTGTTAGCCGACACGCACATGGAACTCTGTCAGGTCTGAGACTGTCCCACAAACAGAAACTGTTCCTGACCATCACTGCCAGGAATGCTGCTGGTCTCACAACCGTCTCCCGCCCTGACCCTATCACTGTCGACATGACCCCGCCGATGTTCTCTCACATCAATGATGGAGACGGTAAAGTGAAATACTTGTGGTTCTGTCAAACTACATTTAAGAAAACCAAATATTTGTCAGATTTAAAGAACGGCTCATCATAATCAAACAGTCATGCAAATGCATTTAAAAAGTTACATCAATACATATTTGCTTCAGTTAAAGCCTTTTGGAATATCAACTTTATATTTCGTGAATACAACGTTTCTTACTCATTCTTCCAGTGAATGATACAGAATAGATATATACATATACTCTTTGAGCAAAGTACATAACAAGATAACTGTGGATAATAACATATGAGCAACAACTGTATTGAGGTATAAGACTAATTTATTCTTCCTGTAGGGATTGACATTGACTACCAGGCTTTGGGCGATGTGTACGTCAACTGGGCAGTCGAGGATGCCGAGTCGGGTATTGTGCACTGTAGCTGGGCAATAGGTATATATCATAACCCAAACACAGCAGTTACAGACGTGTCCCAAATAGGTGACGTGGTATACTACAGTTCGTTCTACTCTCGTATATAGTGTAATAAAGTACACTTTCGCCCTGAGGTAGCATCATTTAAGTACGAGGACGCTTGTGTTATAATAGTTCAGGACAAAACTGTACTTTATTACACTATACTTGAGGGTAGAGCGAACTGTAGTTTTTCTGAGATGCCAAAATTAACAATCCTCGCTCAGGGCTAGCTGAGGTGCTGTTCTATTGCCTTGACTGCCCCCTAGTTAAGAAGCAGAAAACAAATGATACACAGTTTGAAGACAGTTTATGTTCGCGTTAAATGTCTTCTCTATATTATTTTAATTACATCTGCGATTTTTGTAAACCATATGGGGCAATATGAACCTCGGATTTAGTTTACACAGTAAATCCAGATTGAGCCGACTACTGACGCGACATCCACGAGATACATTGTGGCACTACGGACATGGGCTTAGTTAGCCAACGTTGCTGTGTCGCTGTTTAAGTGTGAGTCGAGCCGAGACATTTCGTTGCGTCGAAAAAGTTAAACGTAATGTTTCCACCATTGATGTTAGCCGAGTGAAGCAACTGCAAACCACAGAACGGGTGCTATGTAGTTGTACTGTAGGAGACTGTAACTGGCGATGTGAACTGACATGCGTCGTGACGTCGGGTACTTTTGATTACGAGGGGTAGCCTAGAATCGTGTGGTGACGTCAATACAGTGTGACGTGCTTTATCCCCTGATAAAGTACGGTCGGCGCCTTTGACCTCTTAGCGAAGCATCTTACAAACCAATTCGAAAACGCGCCACTACAGGTACTCTTTGGTAATTTGTTGATTGGTCTTTAGTTAACGCCACACTCAGTAGTATTCCAGCTATTTGGCGGTCTGTAAATGCTGGAGTCTGGAATAGACAATCCAGTGATTGAAATCATGAGAATCGATTCACAGCATTGGGTTACCATGATATGCATCAAAACATGTAATGGTACAGCGATTTGTTCATAAGTTTAATGTATTTGGCATACATTTAATTTATTACTATTTCTAAAACACTGTGAAAAGTAATTGTTTCCTCCAGGCAGGATACCAGGCAAAGGTGACATCAAGATGTTTCAGTTGGTTTCCCGAAGTCAAACAACAGCTAACTTTGACATCACAAACGTCAATATTAGCCTTCCTCTGAAGATATTCTCAACGGTTCGTTGTATCAACAACGTGGGTTTGATGTCGTCAGCCGTCTCCGATGGCGTAACTCTGACACATGATCAACTAAAGCCTACAATGGCGGCCATCTTGGATGACAAAGTCAGGTACTTCCATCAACGTGGCCAGTGCCTTAAAGACAACAGAGTTCGGATGCACTGGGCCCGGAATCATCTCCAGTCAACCGTGGTAAGTTTAACTGTCTTGCATCTACATGCGTGTTACAGGAATCTGACACATGTCATTTAAGTTAAAATCATTCACTCTAAGACCAAGTTGTCAGTAATGACGGGTGCATGTTGACTCTACACTTCAGATTAAGGTAACAGATGAGTTCGGCACATATCAGACCAGAGTAGACACCGGTGATGAGTTCGCCTCGTTGTGTGGGCTGCACCTCAAGAATTCAGCCTCTTACCCAGTTGCAGTATCTCAAGACAACGTGCTTGGGACACAAGGGGAAACAACTCTTCTTAATCTTACCACCCATGGCAATCCTCCGACAATAACAGGTTAAATTGTTCTATTGTTTTTCAGCCCTTTCACATTCAATTAAAATGTAATTGTCTTTAAAGAAAAACAAGTTTGTACTTGTAATTAATTCAAGAATTATCGAACTTAATAGTACTCACTCATCATAAATTATTATAACGAGTACATGTTTGTAGGATCTGCTGCGATAGCTGTGTCACTGAAAGGAAAGCACATCTCCCTGAACTGGGACGGGCTGTTCGTCTCTCCGTGGAAGGATCTTCAATATGAGATTCACATTGGAACAGTGGTTGGAGGAGCAGACATCTTGGAGGGGGTTCTCATGAAAAGAACGGAAACAAACCTGACCGTGATCCCCACCGATTCCATACCCAAATCTCTATTTGCAGCTGTGACGGCAATAGACCCATGTGGTTATAGTGCTCATTATCAGCAACAAATAGAACTTTAAACATGTCCACACATGGATCGTATTAAACACATATATGTTAAGTATACGCCGGCTTTATGAAACATATATGGAACGACGTCTTCTGTTTTTAAAGATACATTATATTAATTCTCAATATTGTTCGCCATGAATAATTTGCCATATACTTATTAACTGATGATTCAGGCATGTGTTATTGCACAGTCTTTATTTTGCATCGTGACACACAAAGCATAATACATATGTAGTAGCTGTAGAGAAAACTGATGCATATTTTGAGTTGTACAAAACCTTTGTACATTTTTCACCGTTATTCTAGATCAGTTTGGATTTGTTGCTAAACCATCATTCAGTAGTAGCGTGTTTTTGCATTATTTTTTACGCCAGTTGGTAAGATAAATAGTCTGATACTGTCATGTAGTGTTGATTAAGACGTTCATAAATAGATACATTTGTTATATATTAAAAAGTGACCATGATGCATTATTGACTCCAATGAATGTTGTATTCAATTTAGCTCAGCCGCGAACATCACAGCTGAAACAGTAACTGTGCACTGTACATGTGTGTCCATATATTTCCTTCCTTTGTATATAATGATACCTCTTTGAAACAATCATAATCTGGTATTAATATTGCCACAATACTTTAGGTAAAGTATTTGTCAAATTACAAACTTGAGAAATCAGCTTTACCTGATAGAACAACGAAGAAAAATGAAAAGCAGTTTACGACCACCCGATGATAATCAATCTGTCTGTGTGTGTGTGTGCACGCGTGTGCGTGTGCGTGTGTGTGTGTGTGTGTGTGTGTGTGTGTGTGTGAGTGAGTGAGTGATTCAAACGTTCTCCAATATACTTTCGTGTCTTAGGTGATTTGCATTCCATATACATAACCATGTATTAACTCAAAATATGGATAATATTAACTCAAAGCCACACACTCAGATTATTAGCATGTGAATTATATTATCAAATACTGATACTGATACTGTAGTTTACATAGAGACCTATTAGGGTTCCACTAACATGCGTTGAAAACACAGCGTAGCGTTTACTATAACATCTAATCTGCAAACGGATTGTCTGGTCCAGCCATGGAATATATATAGAACATTTCTGAGTGCGACGTTGAACAACAAACAATCAATCAATCTAAACTGAAAACACTGCACAATACCGTAAAGAGTTTGGATGCTGTTGCTTTAATCAACAATTTTGGGAAGTTGTTTTTAAGCATCACGCGATGGAATAGTTCATTTTCCTGTTATGCATCTTCACGTGTCCTGGGCCAATGAACAAGGAAGACGTGCTTCTGCCATTGTCTTGAAAACCAGGTTTCTCGTCCTGTATTTGTTCCGTGGTGGAGGCTGACCCGGAAGCCGTCTGCTCCGTGTCAGCTCCACCATCACTGTGTGGTTCTGCTGATGTCCACTACGCTGGACTCGACTAGATTCGACTGTTTATCACTGCGATTATTAATAGCTGAATCCTTAAAGGGGGTTAAAGCATCGTAAAATTATTGTCCTCCTGAGAGGGTACGTAAGTCTCCAAAAGTCAATTTCGCTCAATTTTAATCGTAATATTTTTGTTATTTTAAATTTCGCCTTAATCTTCCTACCATCGCCAGCGGTTGAAGGGATGGTGTAAATCCAACTAGGGTCCATGCAGGTAGCAAAAGTAATATAAGTCCCCATGGTCCCTAGTATGGTGATCTAGCTTCTGTTGTTGGCGATCTATAACCCGTGTTTTATATTGTATTGTCTCCTTTAATTAACATGTTTTAGTTTTACATGCTAGTTTTATATTCATATCTGTGATACTCTAGTATTGTTACTGTCCATCGTCGACAGGTTTTACTCTTCAAAATGTTTTCATTTTATATTGCATAAATTTTTTTCGTCACGGTATGGCTGAGATATTGCCGACGTGACATTAAATATTAACTCACTCACTGTTTATCTGGAGTAGTGTCTGGCAAACTCATTTAAACATAAAAAATACATATCTCAAAGGTCGACGCCGCAAAAATGCACATTTCCGTATGTATTGAGATACTTATCGATGTGAAGTATACAACATGTTGAAACAAACTGTAAACTAGTGATGAACAACGGGGAGAGTTCTATGGATATACATCTTCTATATTAAGAGGCAAGTGAGAAGTTACTTGTTGTAATGTACATACGGTGTTAGTAGCCACACCGAAACGTCCAACATATCAATAACAAAAAAGTTGTATATCCATATTGAGTGAGTGAGTTAGTATTTATCGTCACATCGGCAATATTCCAGCCATATCGTGACGAGAACAATTAATTATTGTATAATAGAACAATAAAATTAGAAATTAAAGGCCTGTTGAGGAAGAACAGTAAAACTACCAGTGTATCACAGATATAAAAGTAAAACTAGCATGTTATCATAAAACGATATTTTTAAAGAGAACAATACAATATAAAACAGGCTATACATTGCCAACAACTGAAGGTGGATCACCTTACTAGGGACCATAGGGACTTACAGTACATTTGCTACCTGCATGGACCCTAGCTGGATTTACACCATCCCTTCAGCTGTTAGCAATTTTAGATAATCTAGCCATAAATTAAAATAACATACGTACCCTCTCAGGTACACTTCACCCCCTTTGAGGGTACGGTTACTAACAATCTCAGTTACTAATTTAAACTACCGATGATAAAATATTTATCTATTTACAAACCATTTATCAAAATTTATCTTATAATTCTATTTCTTTTAAGAATTCAATAATCAAATGATAATTAACATTACAAAAAAGAAGGTACACTTCAACCCCCTTTGAGGGTACAGTTACTAGCGATCTCAGTTACTAATTTAAACTACCGATGATAAAACATTTATCTATTTACAAACCATTTATAAAAAAATTTCCAATAATTCTATTTCTTTTAAGAATTCAATAATCAAATGATAATTAACATTATAAAAAAGATCCTTCAATGTTCTGACATTGAAGCATTTATCCCTTGTGATGGAAAATCTATACAGTCAAGCAGGACATGCTTGACTGTGATTCTTTCATCACAAGGGATACAAAACGGAGGATCCTCATCTTTTAACAAATAGTCATGGGTGTATCTTGAGTGGCCAATGAGACATCGTCGCATAATGACCTCTTCAAATCTGCACTGACAGTATGTGTAACCGATAGTTGGTTTAATTTCGTGTAGTTTTTTTAAAACCTACTTGGGTGTCCATCTTCTTTTGCATTAGATCCCGCATGTAACATCTAATAGCAGGTTTGTATATCCATTGAACTCTCCCCGTTGTTCATCACACCAACTTCTCAATGCCATTCAAAGAAGTTGTAAACAAGTGATGACAGTCAGATTCTCCTAAAAGAAATGAGCACGATAACACGAGTTTAAAAATAGTACTTACAAGACCTTTGACGAGTAATTTGTTTTTATCTACGTCTTATGCAAAAGGCATCACCCGGGCAGTGCAGACAAATGCAGACAAGTATAGCAAGAATCTTCGGACACATTCACAGGTCGACAGCCTGTCTTCACACTCATACAGAAGGGAACAAGGGGCCTTAAGACATGCGTTGATTCCCTTCTCGCAGAACTGTCCTTCGTAACATACGTACGTACGCACACGCACACGCACGCACACACACACACACACACACATACACACACACACACACACACTTTTGTATAGCGCCCATATCCAGTACAACTGCTGAAAGGCGCTTTGTTTTCCCTCGATCGCTGGATGTCAATCACAACGGCACATCGTATTTTCAATCTCAACTCCCTGGGGATCATACAACTCTTGCTGTCCACTAGGCGCACCGAGTTGATGTGGCTTTCCTATCCTTACGAGGTACCCATTCACAGCTGGGTGGACTGGCACACATATTCACAGTACTTTGTCCAAGTTTGCTGCACGTTGCTGTACCTGCAACTAGGTGTTTGCACCTATTCATGTGGCCACCATCTGGTCATCTACCAACGGATTTGTGGGTTCTTTTAAGTGTACAGGGTTGTGTACTGAGACATGTACAGGGTTGTGTATTGTACACTAGTGGTTGTGAGAACACTGAAAGAGTCTGCACACAAAGTTGACTCCGAGGTGTTTTACACCCGGTCACAGGTGGGCTCGATCCCGACACCTCCAAGCTCACTGGATTACTAGCCTGGCGCCTTAGCCAGCTCGCCCACCGCGCCCCCCCAAACTCGAGTCCAAGAATGTAACCAGATACACATTCAGAAAACTGGTTGCTCTGCTTGGATGTTCACATGGTAAAGACGGGTTTTTGGAGCACAGCTACCATGGTAACATGGGCTAATGAGGACACACACGTCGATGGACACGGCGTTTCTATTATATGTCCTTCTTAATGTATGAAAAGGTAAGAAAAAGACCGATTAGCGGTCACCGAGGCTGCGTGTCCTCCAATCTCTGGTTTCAGTTGTACCTACACCTTCAAATACTTGTTGTTAAAATGAAAAATGTCCGAGTTATTTTCCCTTTTCCCGATGGTCAACCTTGACTCGATAGCCAACAGACTAGGGTATTGCCATGTTTGTGAATACTGAAAAAAGCACCAACCTGGCATTTCAACATATTCATATATCCATAAACGACCCCATCGCATAGCATCTTATCCGTTTGTCTTATCCTACCTAGACATCTCATTCCTCTTTGGTTTGGTCTTTTGGGTAACCAAATTGTGTCTTTCGTTGTGTATAATATTGCGTTCTAAAATGTAGTTAAGCAACTGAGACATGCAAATATAGAAACTGGAGCAGTTGGTAAATTACTAGAAAATACTACAAGCTGTAGAACAATGTATGTACCAGTGCTTACCAGAATATTGGCATATATACATGTTTTGCATGAGGATCACTCATTGAGGCGCTCAAAGAGGCAGTACCACAAATTTCATTGACATGGCGCCAGATTTAGTCACCTGTGTGCAAAACCGAAACTCTATTAGTATAACAATGAACAGATGGTTTCCTTTCAAAAGGGGACGGTAGAGTAGCCCAGTGGATACATTCGAATTTCATCCTTAAGACCTGGTTTCGATTCCCATCATCGGTAAAATGAGTGAATCCCACTTTTGGTTGTCCCTAGCAGTGACAAGGTTTGAATATAGTAAAAAGCATCGTAAAATCATACCCAATCGTTTCTTGTACAACATAGACATGTTTCAACAGTTTTGGATAGTCGTATTTGTATCAGACTTTGTCAACTGTGTGCAGAAAGAAACACGATTAGTATCACAATGAACAGGTGTTTTCCTTTCAAAACGGGACGGTAGGATAGCCTTGTAGATATATTCCTGTATCTCGCTAAAAACCTGGTTCTGATTCCCCTCAAAGGTAAAATAAGGGAAGCCTATTTTTGCCGTCCTCTGTCATGAAATGTGAATACAATCAAAAGCGGCGTAAAACCATGCCAACTCACTCCTTTCAAAATGCGGTACAACACCGATATGCTGAAAGACGTTTTATATAGTCGTATTTGTACCTGAGTCCCACAGAATGATCGCTGATTCCTGGTGTTCATCAGCTGGTGATGCTGGCAAATCAACGTTGATGTCTTCTGTTAGTTGTACATTGCTGATCGGCGACAGGTAGAATGCAGGACTAACAAACTTGTAGACTCTGAACAAACAAATTAAATGAACATGCTTAAAATCTAAATAATGATTATTTGCTACACTATGTCATGCTGCGGATGAGAACATTTTTGTAGAAGTGGTGTTGATATCCCATGATTCATGTGAACAGGAATACAGTGCATTGACAATTCTGATATGTGTACACGCACTTGCTTCAGAGACAAAAACACAAAACTTCACCTTCCAGTGAAAAACCGGGACAGCTGTGTCGAGGTGATGTCAGGGCTCACGATGTAAGGGGAATAATCCACGGCGGCTGGAGCTCTGCAGGTTATGTGTTGATCGGTCTCGATCATTACTCCAAAACTACACAACAGCATCCATTTAGTAAGGGTACATTTTGCAGAATATACAGAAAAAACACCGTAATTGTCTCGAAATTTAGGTCGGATCAAACCATGTTAATTTATTAGTAATATCTGTAGGGTTTGTGCTTGACAGAACTGACGCTACTGTCTAATGTTCTGATCACCTTACGATCCACTGATATTGTGCAAACAGAATGTTTGATGAGCTTTGCCAATGACTCGGAGGTGACATCGACGTCAATCACCAGTGTTTTGTTGGTACCCAGTTTCACAATCATGTCTTTTTTGCCTGGACATAAAACAATGATAGTATTAAACTAAGCAACTAATGGCATATTTATTGTAATTTAATATGTTGTTTGAAAAATATCAACATATACATAAAGAAGGGAATTACGTTTAATGCAGGTCTTCTTTGACGTCAAATAATGTTTCTTGTGAGCTCTACTGACAGATGTCACGGTTTGGATGACACATTTGCCTGGTTCCAGCATGAGAGGACTATTCATGAAGTCCGCACTCTTCAGACCATCAGAGAAGTTTCTTTTAAGGAATTCAGACACTGAAGCGTTGACAGCACCACGAGAAAGACTTATATCCCCCTTCAGGACCTCGACACGTCGAGTTGAGTTGGAACCGACTCGCTTCACTCACTCACTCACTGGATTGAACAATTTCGTAAATCGAATCCGTGACGAGTACTTGGCTACCACAACGCCCCCCACGCCTCAACAAAACAAAAAAAACATTTCCAACAAATCAAAATGAACAACAATGTACACGTACGCCCAGAGTATTCACTCTTGCCAGACACCGATTCAAGAATCATTTTGAAATTACAGATATGGTAACAATTGCCCTCGTCTGTGTCTATCTTTATTCACTTTTACTTTGATCCTTACGGCTGTCAAACGTATTCTTGTGCATCTACCTTCCCAAAACTAACCACTCCACAATTGTGGACATCCACCCTAGTTTAGAAAAAAATATCTGTTCAATGCACGAGAACCTTAAAGCAGATAATTGTACTTGCCTCAGCGTTAGTCATAATGTCTTGTGAGTTCCGATTTCGAAAATATGCTTCCCATCAAAAGTTTAGACTCATTAGTGTAAATATAGCCACTTACTTCAGGCAACTGTTCTAAACTAAATTTTGCAAAATATTCCATACTGTTAAAAGGCACTGTTAACACATGACCTGTGTAAAAAAATTCGTAACGTTGAAAAGATTATTGTCATGAGTTCAGTAAATGATAAACATCATTGAAAATTGGCGAATTCCTAACAAAACTTTTCATCAAAACGCAGCTGTTCACATGCAATATACTTGCACATGCTTTTCAGCAATTTGATGCATGATTCTCGTGCAGTTAATATATATATATATATACATAACACATCGTGAGTGTTTTAAGTGAGTCTGAACTTGTGATGGGTACTATACAAGACAGTTCAAACTATCAAATGTGAATGAACAGTGACCAAATGATGCCCAATGCTATTCTTTGATTTGATTGAACCTAATAACACATATATTTGTGGTACAAACGAAATCTGGATTGGAAAACAAACACAACATATGCCGCCCCTGGACAAACACATCACATAAACATGTTCATGTCAAATATACAAAACACATATACAATATATAAAATCAATCTATAACCATAAACCTGAATTAATGAATACAGTATCTCAAGTTTAATAATTGATCCAAATGTTTTTCGTTTATTGTAACTTCTACTCACATCGTCTAATTTCTATTTACAATAAAATCGTGGAGTGATTTAAGAATTTAATTTTGATTGGACCCCTGGGTGACGAGTTGCTGAAATAAGCGTTTTCAGGTTATACTCGGATATGCACCGTGTGATATCTTGGCTGTTCAGTCAACCTATGCAGACAGACAGACAGCTTGAATAATAAAGTCTCATCTCAATATAAAATAGAGACTACAGAAGTTATAGACTATAGCCACTACTATAATGAGTTATGAGAGACTAAGTTCTGTAAAAAGCATGTTGGCTATATTATGTATGTGCAGCAATCCTGAACACACCATATAAAAATCATTCCTAAACATTCCTGAACCATGGTAAACTTCCCAGTAAACACGATACCCATTCTTGACAGACGGCGTTGAGCACAAAGGACTGACTGACTGACTGAGTTTGGTTTTACGTCGCTTTTAGCAATATTCCAGCAATATCACGGCGGGGGACACCAGAAATGGGCTTCACTCATTGTACCCATGTGGGGATTCGAACCCGGGTCTTCGGCGTGAGAGCACAAAGGACGTATCAAGACACAAATCATTTTCACGTTCAGGAGAATATGAATATAGCAAAGCAATGAAAATATGACTATCTGTGGGGGCTGATTCGGGCCATAGCACGACACGCAATGGCGATAACACAACACAAAATATCGATAGCACAACACAAATGACGATAGCACAACACAAATGGCAACACAAATGACGATAGCACAACACAAATGGCGATAGCACAACACAAATGACGATAGCACAACGCAAATGGCGATAGCACAACACAAATGACGATAGCACAACACAAATAACGAAAAAGAGCGTGACATTGCGATAGCGGGAAAAGGCGATATAGCAATACAGCGGCATTAAGATATGGCGATATTACTCGGTTTCCGTTTGTGAAAATGTAGAAAAGCGGGTATGTTGATCCATTCTTAGGATCTAATAATAAGATATGACTCTGTAGGTTCCGAGAACATATGTTACTGGCAACAATGTCAATGAATTCGGCCCACACGTGGATGTCAATGTTGTCCACGATGAGGGTGATGCCACCACGTAGAGTGATAACTCTGATGTCATCAGAACAACTCTCCAGATTACTGTATATCTCTAGAAAGCAAAATATCGAACAATCGTTTATTAATTTCTGTGTCTAAACAGTCCATTGCAGTACAATAACTGGTGCTACACAATATCATCTGTCTCCACATCACATTTAAGAGTCTATGACTGACCAGTAGTTACACAAAATTGCGATTCAGCGATACTACAACATGGCGTTAAATTGATATATTCATTTTCAAATGAAAATGGTATGTGTATCTGTGTGTGATGTGCCCATGTTGACGCAATGTATTTGAGTTAGTGAGTTAAACTTTTAAGTCACATCGGTAGTATTTCATCCATATCGGGACTGAGAAAGTAAAATAACTAGAATATCACAGTTAACAATGAAAGAAAAAACCATATAAAAACAGGCTATAGATTGCCAACAACTGAAGGTAGATCATACTAGGGACCATAGTGTTGTGTTTGAAATAATATTGTATTACACTAACTGTTAAAAAATAGACTTATTTACAGGTTTTATCTAAATGGTCATTACAAGCATGGCATTTGGCTGATTACATTCAATTTTAATACATACACCACAAAGCAAAGAATTGTTATTGTACGAATTTATAATTGTCTTTTCATGTCAAAGATACACAGCAAAAATAACTGTCCTTCGAAGACAGGTAAGTATATAAGTTTGTTTTTATTTCATGTACACATTTGCAAATTTAGATTTACGACTTTCCTAGTCACGATATGGCTGCCGATGTGACTTTGTAACTCACTACCATTCTGCATAACTTGTGAATGTACCCATTTATTACATTTTACACGAAAACAACAAACACAGTAACACAGTCACTAATATGATTCATCTGTTTCATTATTTTGAACAGCTCACATTTCAACAGAACCCAACAGGAACGCGCATACACTTATATTTACATAACCAGGCGTCAGCTCCATGGCTCACGAGTCTGTACGAGAAGGCGAAGAGCTGTACATGTATACAAACAATTGTGCATGTAGATTACCAGCTGTACATGTATAGAAATACAAACACCTTCCCACAATGAGAGTTAGAGCACATGGCTTCCAGTAACAATATAACTTTATCCGAAAACATGCTCTGTGAAACACCATTCAGCATTTCTAGCTATGTACGGAAACACAGCATCACCCATGTGAGTGAGTGAGTGAGTGAGTGAGTGATCTTTGTGTGCATGTATGTATGTATGCGCATGTATGTATGCATGTATGCATGTATGCATGTATGTATGTAGGTAGGTAGGCAGGTAGGTAGGCAGGTGGCAGGCAGGTAGGTAGGTAGGTAGGTAGGTAGGTAGGTAGGTAGGTAGGTAGGTAGGTAGGCAGGTAGGTAGGCAGGCAGGCAGGTGTGGCAGGCAGGTAGGTAGGTAGTGGGCAGGCAGGTAGGCAGGCAGGTGCAGGCAGGTAGGCAGGCAGGCAGGCAGGCAGGTGGCAGGTAGGCAGGGTGGCAGGCAGGCAGGTAGGTGGCAGGTAGGTAGGTAGGTAGGTAGGTAGGTGAGAAGCCACATCAAGAGGGAATCTTGAGCATTGGAGAACACAACTTCTGTATGAATATGCAAATACAAATATGTCAAACCCTACAACATTTTATGCATATGATGAAATGATGTCTACTAGTGCAGGCATAACATACTTGCTGTGGTATTTAAAACAGATTTCAAATTCAAATGTTTATTGTATGAAAGGTCATAGGCCCATATACATGAAGTGTACATTTGAAGCTGCCTCAATGTATCTTAACATATACACACTAACAATCTCAAATAGTAAAGACCTTGGCAACTTGCTGACAATCATGAAGCTTCTATTGCACTCATACTGAGCAGACAGCCATCCTCTGATCTGGTACATATGAAGCAGAGCCTGAGATGAGACATTTATTTTGCACACAGAGAAAGGGGGAATATAACCAAGTTGATTAAAACAAGGCTTGAACCAGTCCACAACTGCAAACAGATGGTGTACAAGGCTCTACTTAAGATCTGTGGGGTGAATATGAAGAGTCCTTGGTTGATGTCTGGCACAAACATCGCTCGCCATGCTCATCGTCCCACACAGACTCTGCATCATCCTGCAAATACAATACATACAATGCTTAGTAAAACCACAAAAACAGCCAAAGTAACTCATGTATACATATTCAAAAACATGCACAGTGGTACATCTGATCACAATGAAATTATAAAATTAGAACGACTAATTTGTAGATGTAACTAAAAGAGATTTTTTTCACAATCACAAGGAAAGATCTGTAGTATACATGTATATTGTATCTTCCATTGACATGTCACTTATTTGATTGATTGGTACCAGAAAATAGTAGCCAACCCATGTATTCTGAAGCAAATTGTGGTAATATTTATTACTGTTACTGTACTCATATTCAAGGTAACATCTACTACGAAATCGCCAATTGAAATCTAAGCATAGGTAAGACGGCATGATACATATTTTTTAAATAGATACGAATCATGTTTAAACACTGAATGTAACACCTGATTATATATGTGTGGGATCTTATTCATTTCAAATTGAATGACTAACTCAACTGAGAAAAGCATACAAAACCTAACATTTCCCATGAATGAAAAATCGTGGGTATTTCTTAGTTTTATCAACCCTCTAAGGAAACATTCACAACAATATAATAACATAAAATATTATTTTTAATGTGACCTTTACTTTAATTTAAAACTGTAAAATGTGTAGCACAACTTATTCACTTTCAGTTACAGTTACATATCTGTATATACAATAAATAAATATATTCGTTATTGATATATGATGGATAACAAAGGGACAGATCAAACTTAAGTCGTTATGTGAAATCTATGAAGTGAAGTATCTTTGACGACTAACCTGATGAGAAACTGCCGTCCATTCCAGACGGATTCCTTGTTTCCTTGAAACAAACGACTGGCAGTGCGGACAGAAAAACTGGTCTTTTTTTCTTGAACTGAAAACATATCAACTTATAATTACACTGGAATCCACGCACTGTTACATTTTGAGTGATTATATTTTCACAAAGATAAAGAAATTTATTCTATGTATCTATTTAGTGTTTACTTGTTTTTGACTTAATGCTGATGAATAAAAATATTGTTTTTTAAGATTTCCTTTAATGAAATTAGAGCATGGTAGGGTGTAAACTATAAATGATTACTGCCAAGCCTCCTTGTCAATCTCCAACAAGTCCCTAGATCCACAAAACGTATCTGTAAATTGAAAAAATGATTCTTTTAGAAATGTTATACGTTACTTGTGTCAATGCATTGTAAGGCTAAGAGGTTTAATAATTGATTACACAAATTATTACACAAAGCTTTGAGTGTAAAGCATATGTAATAATTGTTTTAATGGTTATAAAATGATAAAATAGATGAGTTGCTTGCTTTCCCTATCATGCTGCATACCATTTATTATTTGTTTTGTTCGTGTATCAATGGAATGGAGAGGTATTCAAATAAGCCATTGCGGCTTGTTTTTACCAATCCTGGTTCAATTTGTTTTGAATAAAATATGTTTACACTAACATGGATGAACTGGTAATTGATAAAGACCGCCATATAGCTGGAATATTGCTGAGTGCGGCGTAATACCAAACTCACTCACTCAGATATATTGAGCTGACATTACATATAAAACTAGTAATAAGTAAACTTATAATACATGGGAATAGTATACGTAGATCTAGGTGTAGAACTGAAAAGAATGAACATGATATAAGCATGTCTAATACACTTGCATGTTTTGAGCTCAATAGGTAAATTACTTCGCATATGATAAACTTTACGTCCAGCAGAAATATTTTCGTATATTGCCTACTCCTGACAGGGTTTTGAAAAATCACCTATTTGCCACTAACACAAGTTCTCATGAGTAGGACTCATGAAGCTCGATCAGACTTTTAAAGTAACGTGAATATGTTTTCAGATTTATTCACTGTTAATTATCTCTAGGCCTACATGTTGATGCTTGACACTGAGGAGGAGCAATTAGTGCCCATAATGCGATGAAAAGACCTTTAAGCCCATACAAGCCCACTGTTGTCACTTTGGGTACTCACATTCAATCTGCTCATTTCCACCTTCACGGTCCCCTTGATGTCGGCAATGTAAACAAATAAAACAATGGCGACCGGATCACGTCCACGCGAGACTACCTAAATCATTATAAAAACACACAGCTCTCATTTTAGGTGTATAGTGTATGTTTATTTTGTTGTATAACGCGGAAAGATATTGTCAAACTGTAATGTTAGATTAAGATTAAATAACAACAACAAAGTGTTTTTCCCGTGAATCTTTGCGAGACGCCATTTTCATAGCCGCCTCCCAGTTTCTCAAAGCACTGGAAGAGAGAATTGCCACCTGAAAAGAAAGATGGAAATGGCTGCGAAAACTCGCAGTACCACGACCCTATCAGGTAAGACTCCAGCTATTTTGTTGTCAACAACGTTTAATGAATTATTATTTACTTTACGTACAGAAATCCGATTGGTAAACAAGCTAATCTGTGGAATTACAGCCACTCACCATAGGTATTCGTCACTATGCATTATTCGACTTACATGTTAATTTGGTGCAGCTAGACATATGTCTTGAATTTATTTCATATCCGTTTGATATTGTTCATATTTTGCACATGGGTCATGAATCATCTCAGCTACAAAGACATAATTTCCGTTTTATTTTCAATTCAGTGCGTGTCATGGTTATGGCAATTTTTAACATGGCTGTCTTTGGGGAAAGAATACGCAATGTTATATATATGTTGCTCATGTAACTACAATGCGGAAAATTATGTATCTGTGACCAAGATGATTTCCTAACAACCTGCAAAATTTGACAACCAAATATGGAAAACTGAATTAATGAAAATAACACAGCTACACTAAAATAGCATGCAAGTCTATGAGAATTTTGCCGACTGACGTAAAGTCCCATGACTGTATAAGCAGTTTTGCTCGAACTATTTTCAAACGATGGTGAAGTAAAATAAGTCTATCTAAAACTATACTACAATTTTGAAAATATAGCAAATAGATTATATATTAATGGATTTGTTTTATTTATTTAGGCTGTTGTGAGGAAACATGCCACGACTACTCCTGGAGGAAAAGAACACCTCTCTTACTGAAAGTATGTGTTTATGGTACTACGAAATATAGACATAATTTCACTTTGAATATTTTATTATTATGCTTCCCTAGATACATTTTCACAAAATGAACCATACTAAAGTTACATTTGCAAATGGATTTGAATAACCGGTAACTTAATCATGATTTCAAATTGGACCAAATAAATCTTAACTTCACACCTGTGTGAAATTGCAGTCAAACTGACCCCTTGATTTTACAATACCGTAATTACTCCAAGGTTATGTCACATGAGATAACTCGACTCCATTCATCAGGATGTTTATATCAGCCCGTTCACTTACTGATTGCATAATCTAAAGTGATAAATCTGTAGTTTGCTTGTTGGTATAAATGTCGCTGCAAATTTAAAACTCGAATGAATGAATGGGGAAATGCAAAGAAAAGTAACGTGTTATTGTTTATTTTTTTTCAGCAAAGCTGATGATGAGTCTGGAGACTGTATAATGAATGACCAAGGATGGTCAGCAGGAACATGTGAAGGTAATTTGACCTATCTGTAGCGACTTTCATTATAAATAGTAAATAATTTCAAATTAATGGTGTAGAGACAGGTTTATGGATGTCAACTCCCTGATTATGTGAAAACATAGCTCAGGGTGAATGCTTACCTTCGTCAGGTGTAAGCATTCACTCCGAAACATTGTGTTTTCACATAATAAAGACGTTGACATCCGTAAACATTCATGTCTTGAAAGACTAGATGGTGTAAACATACAGTCACTACTGGGTGAATATACTTGTGCCTTCAATAATACGACTGACTGACTGAGTTTGGTTTTACGCCGCTTTTAGCAATATTCCAGCAACATCACGGCGGGGGACACCAGAAATAGGCTCAATACGAACTGTAAGAGATTGAATATAGCAATTTGATGAAAATCTATTACTAGTACCATTATTACTATATAGAAAATGCAATAAATGTTCAGATATATATATATAACGTATTACTACCTCTGGTCTGGGAAGCATGTAACTCTAGAGCAAATTTTGTATAGATTGTGTGTCTTTTTAGAAAATAAGATATTTCATTCGGTCAATGAAGTGTGATGAATTGCATAATTTGAGTTTTGAGAAAACTAGTGCATAGTGTGATTGTTCACCTTCTTTATTCAAACTTCCTTTGGATTATTCATTTTAAATCATCCTTGGCATTTTCAGTTTCTTGTTGATTGATGTTTGTGTAATTTATCAAAATAACCTAGTAATTCGTTATTACCTGCCATTTTCAGAAACTTGCACAACGCCTAAACAGACTTGCATCTATCGATTGGCCAGATAGACGAAAAGAAAAGGTAGCGACAACACTCACCATAGACATGACATCACCAGTCGTGAGTGACGAAGATGACGTCAATTAGTTGCATTCCGTCTCCTTTGTCTGGGAGTCCAGCAAGCTTAGGCATACACGACGACACTGAACTTGGAAAGAATCTACACCTCCACTGCTCTCGTCATGGCCAACGTGAGGACGAGGATGAGGCATCCAACCCACCGGAGGGATCTCCGCCCAGCGATGCCCCTTATTGGGCTAACTGACCAACTCTTGCAATATAATTGAATTTATTTTCAATTTCATAATGTAATTTTTATTTTATTTTATTTTGTATTGTAAGCTGTATGTTGTGTTATTGTATGATGTATATCATAGTGGATGTTTGGCGATAGTTGTGACATACAAAGTGTGGCTGAATGCCAAGGCGTGCAAATAAATGTCCGATGCAGCTATGTTTTATTACTGTGTTAAGTTGTATCTTAGTGTTATTTTTCACCATTAGCATGATTTTTGAAATAAATTTCATATCTAACATGCTATTTCAAGATAATAAGTGAATGAAAGTTTAACTGATGAAAAATTCCTACTTTGCTATAAATGATATATGATTTCTTAAACTGGATTGAGTTATTCCAAAATGTTTTGCTCTGTTTTTTAGTGCTATATTACTAGTTATATGTATGATCTTTATTTGCCTTAAATGCTAATTCATATTCATGTTGAGAAAATAAAACAATGAATCTTATTATATATTCTGTTTTTCTTTAAGTAAATGTCATGATAATAACAAATTTCTTCTATTGTTTTTAACAAGAGTTTATGATATGAATAAAGAAGAACATTTGGCTCTTTGAAGCGCATATGAAAACCTGTGAACCTGAAATTGAAACCGGTAACTGAAACTATGCGGAAACTATGTCGGATTGTTGGTACCTGATATGCTTCTGCCTTTTAAAAAAGTGTATACATTCAGCTTTTTTCAAGAATTGAACAAACTGCCATTCCACTTGGGGATTTACATATCTTTTAAGGCCTGTGAACTGAAGGGTCGTCCAAATCCTGAAAGACCGAGGAGGACCAATGACCTTGATGACTAAGTTCAAATTCGACGCCATCCCATGCCGAGGAACTGCGCCGGCAATTGCAAATTGAAAGTCCGACTCTCCACCCCTACCTGGTGGTATATAGCTCGTATTTTATTGGTATTACATGTAATATGGATCTTTCACAGCAAAAATAACTTGGTTTCCGCAATGCGGAAACCTGGTGGAAAGTGGACTGAAACTTAAGTTTCCACCTAGAATCCAGTGAGTTTCCGTTCTTTTACATTGAGTTTCCGCAATAACGGAAAATTACAATTACCCACTTTCTAAGGGTTTCTGCAAGGTTTCCGTTACCCACACTCCAACAGGTTTCCGCAAGGTATCCGTTACCCACACTCCGACAAGTTTCCGTTGAGTTTCAGTTAACTTTGAATCCATCAGGTTTCCGCAAGGTTTCAGTTATTAATAAGACTCCAACAGGTTTCCGCAGAGTTTCAGTTACCAACTATTCGACATAGTTTCCGCATAGTTTCAGTTACCGGTTTCAATTTCAGGTTCACAGGTTTGCATATGCGTTTCAAAGAGCCAAATTTAAACATTCTTCTTTACTCATATCATAAATTCTTGTTAAAAACAATATAAGCAATTTGTTATCATGACATTTACTTAAAGAAAAACAGAATATATAATAAGATTCATTGTTTTATTTTCTCAACATGAATATGAATTAGCATTTAAGGCAAATAAAGATCATACATATAACTAGTAATATAGCACTAAAAAAACAGGGCAAAACATTTTGGCATAACTCAATCCAGTTTAAGAAATCATATATCATTTATAACAAAGTAGTAATTTTTCATCAGTTAAACATGAAATATGATATGAAATTTATTTCTAAAATCATGCTAATGGTGAAAAATAACATTAACATACAACTTAACACAGTAATAAAACATAGCTGCATCGGACATTTATTTGCACGCCTTGGCATTCAGCCACACACACTCTATGTCACAACTATCGCCAAACATCCACTATGATATACATCATACAATAATACAACATACAGCTTACAATACAAAAATAAAATAAAAATTACATTATGAAATTGAAAATAAATTCAATTATATTGCAAGAGTTGGTCAGTTAGCCCAATAAGGGGCATCCCTGGGTGGAGATCCCTCCGGTTGATTGGATGCCTTATCCTCGTCCTCACGTTGGCCATGACGAGAGCAGTGGAGGTGTAGATTATTTCCAAGTCCAGTGTCGTCGTGTATGCCCTAAGCTTGCTGGACTCCCAGACAAAGGGGACGGAATGCAACTAATTGACGTCATCTTCGTCACTCACGACTGGTGATGTCATGTCTATGGTGAGTGTTGTCGCTACCTTTTTCTTTCGTCTATCTGGCCAATCGATAGATGCAAGTCTGTTTAGGCGTTGTGCAAGTTTCTGAAAATGGCAGGTAATAACGAATTACTAGGTTATTTTGATAAATTACACAAACATCAATCAACAAGAAACTGACAATGCCAAGGATGATTTAAAATGAGTAATCCAAAAGGAAGTTTGAATAAAAGAGAACTAAATTGGACAATCACACTTTGCACTAGTTTTCTCAAAACTCAAATTATGCAATTCATCACACTTCATTGACCGAATGAAATATCTTATTTTCTAAAGAGGACACACAATCTATACAAAATTTGCTCTGAAGTTACATGCTTCCCAGTCCAGAGGTAGTAATACGTTATATATATATATGAACATTTATTGCATTTTCTATATAGTAATAATGATACTAGTAATAGATTTTCATCAAATTGCTATATTCAATCTCTTACAGTTCGTATTGAGCCCATTTCTGGTGTCCCCCGCCGTGATGTTGCTGGAATATTGCTAAAAGCGGCGTAAAACCAAACTCAGTCAGTCAGTCGTATTGTTGAAGGCACAAGTATATTCACCCAGTAGTGACTGTATGTTTACACCATTAAGTCTTTGAGGTGTATTTAGAAGTGAATAATGCAAGACATGAATGTTTACGGATGTCAACGTCTTTATTATGTAAAAACATAATAAAGGAGTTGACATCCATAAACCTTGTCTCTACACTATTAATTGGAAATTATTTACTATTTATAATGAAAGTCACTACAGATAGGTCAAAAGTACCTTCACATGTTACTGCTGACCATCCTTGATCATTTGTTATACAGTCTCCAGACTCATCTTCAGCTTTGCTGAAAAAAATAAACAATAACACGTTACTTTTCTTTGCATTTTCCCATTCATTCATTCGAGTTTTAAAAAAACCCTTAAACCTGCAGCGACATTTATACCAACAAGCAAACTACAGATTTATCACTTTAGGTTATGCAATCAGTAAGTGAACGGCCTGACATAAACATCCTGATGAATGAAGTTTAGTTATCTCATGTGACATAACCTTGGAGTAATTACGGTATTGTAAAATCAAGGGGTCAGTTTGACTGCAATTTCACACAGGTGTGAAGTTAAGATTTATTTGGTCCAATTTGAAATCATGATTAAGTTACCGGTTATTCAAATCCATTTGCAAATGTAACTCTAGTATGGTTCATTTTGTGAAAATGTATCTAGGGAAGCATAATAATAAAATATTCAAAGTGAAATTATGTCTATGTTTCGTAGTACCATAAACACATACCTTCAGTAAGAGAGGGTGATCTTTTCCTCCAGGAGTAGTCGTGACACATGTTTCCTCACAACAGCTTAAACGAATAAAACAAATCCATTAATATATAATCTATTTGCTATATTTTTCAAAATTGTAGTATATTTTTAGATAGACTTATTTTACTTCACCAACCTTAGTTCGAGCAAAACAGTTTATACAGTCATGGGACTTAAATATACGTCCGTCGGCAAAATTCTCATAGACTTGCATGCTATTTTAGTGTAGCTGTGTAATTTTCATTAATTCAGTTTTCCATATTTGGTTGTCAAATTTTGCAGGTTGTTAGGAAATCATCTTGGTCACAGATACATAATTTTCCACATTGTAGTTACATGAGCAACATATATATACAACATTGCGTATTCTTTCCCAATAGACCGCCATGTTAAAAATTGCCATAACCATGACACGCGCTGAAGGGAAAATAAAACGGAAATTATGTCTTTGTAGCTGAGATGATTCATGACCCATGTGCAAAATATGAACAATATCAAACGGATATTAAATAAATTCAAGACATATTTCTAGTAGCACCAAATTAACATGTAAGTCGAATAATGCATAGTGACGAATACCTATGGCCAGTGGCTGTAATTCGATAGATTAGCTTGTTTACCAATCCAGATTTCTGTACGTAAAAAAAAATAATTCATTAAACGTTATTTGACAACAAAATAAATTGGTCTTACCTGACAGGGTCGAAGTACTGCGAGTTTTTCGCAACCATTTCCATCTTTCTTTTCCAGGTAGCGAATTCTCTCTTCCAGTGCTTTGAGGGAAACTGAGGCGGCTATGAAAATGGCGTCTCGCAAAGACTCACGGGAAAAACACTTTGTTGTTGTTTTTTAATCTAAATCTAGCATTACAGTTTGACAATATCTTTCCGCGTTATACAACAAAATAAACATACACTATACACATAAAATGTCAGCTGTGTGTTTTTATAATAATTTAGGTAGTCTCGCGTGGACGTGATCCGGTCGCCATTGTTTTATTCGTTTACATTGCCGACATCAAAGGGACTGTGAAAGGTGGAAATGAGCAGATTGAATGTGAGTACCCAAAGTGACAACAGTGGGCTGTTATGGGCTTAAGGGTCTTTTCATCGGATTATGGGCACTAATTGCTCCTCATCAGTGTCAAGCATCAACATGTAGGCCTAGAGATAATTAACAGTGCATAAATCTGAAAACATATTCACGTTACTTTAATAGTCCTGGGTGCCGTTCCACTAACCGATTTTAGGCCGATTGTAGCCGGTCCCGATCTTACGATCCGATCCAAGCTTAGATCGAGACTCTTTCGTGCGAGAGATAGAGGAATGGGAGGCACGAGTTATCTCCCTTTGCATAGTCTAGCAATTGATGGAAGTAGTTTACGAACCAACTGAATGAGTGAGTGAGTTTAGATTTACGCCGCACTCAGCAATAGTCCAGCTATATGGCGGCGGTCTGTAAATAATCTAACTAAGATGCATAGCGTTCACTAACATGAGCGTTCATGTTAGTGAACGCTATGTATCTTAGCTATAAATAATCGAGTCTGGACCAGACAATCCAGTGATCAACAGCATGAGCATCGATCTGCGCAGTTGGGAACCGATTACATGTGTCAACCAAGTCAGCGAGCCTGACCACCCGATCCCGTTACTGGCCTCTTACGACAAGCATGGGTTATTGAAGTTCAATATTCTAACCCGGGCCTTCACTGGTATTTTTCCAACCATGTGTAAACGTGGAAAAAAAGCTAGAGCAAAATATTAGGGTAGTGAGCACCTTGGTTTCAGGTGCAAGTGCGTGTGAACGATGGGTATCAGGCATAATATAATAATAATAAATGCATATTCATAGTGCGCCTATTCCACATCCTGGGGCATGCTCAAAGCGCCATGTACAGATAATTTACACGAGAGTATTTACAGCCGAGATTATAAGTAATAAACTGAGAACAGGTTTCAAGTCTGGACTTTAAAAATGTCAGTTGTGTCAGAGCTTTTAATATGTGCCTGAATAACACGCGGCCTGCCTTTAGAATCCCCCACCAAATATGCGCAGTGAAATCAAACATAATTGTATCTCTTTGCTTCAGAACATTGTTCACTTCACAGCTGTCCCATGACGTTGCAATATTGTTGTACAAATGTGTTACACCGACTCGCTCGGTTGTGTTCCCATGACGACAGTGGTCAGACTGGTCTGACATTTGTAAGGCTTCAGTGCAGTGTTTGTTTACATCACGGAAATGGGGGATTTTAGGGGACGCTCACGGTGAAATGCTCGCTCTTATTTTTCACATAGAATAGGAAAGCCACCATTTTGGTTTCTCTACGATTGATTTTAGCTATCCTAAGTTGGTCATGAGCAACTTAGACTTTGAATCTTAACTTTACGATTGACTTTGGTAAGATTGGTTAGTGGAACGGTATGCCGATCGTAACGTCACGCTAAGATTGGGATTTTAGGGGTTTACGATTGGCGTAGGGCTAAGATCGGTTAGTGGAACTGCACCCTGATCGAGCTTCATGAGTCCTACTCGTGAGAACTTGTGTTATTGACAAATAGGTGATTTTTCAAAACCCTGTCAGGAGTAGGCAATATACGAAAATATTTTTGCTGGACGTAAAACTTCATCATGTAAGTAATTTACCCATTGAGATCCAAACATGCAAGTGTATTAGACATGCTTATATCATGTTCATTCTTTTCAGTTCTACACCTAGATATACTATTCCCATGTATTATAAGTTAAATTATCTAATTTTGCAGTATATATTGCTAGCTTATATGTAATGTCAGCTCAATATATCTGAGTGAGTGAGTTTAGTATTACGCCGCACTCAGCAATATTCCAGCTATATGGCGGTATTTATCCAATTATACCAGTTCATCTATTTTATCATTTTATAACCATTTAATCAATTATTACATATACTTTACACTCATAGCTTTGTGTAATAATTTGTGTAATCAATTATTAAACCTCTTAGCCTTACAATGCATTGACACAAGTCACGTATAACATTTCTAAAAGAATCATTGTTTCAATTTACAGATACGTTTTGTGGATCTAGGGACTTGTTGGAGATTGACAAGAGGCTTGGCTTGGTAATCATTTATAGTTACACCCTACCATGCTCCTAATTGCATTAAAGGAAATCTTAAAACAATATTTTTTATTCATCAGCATTTAGTCAAAAACAAGTAAACACTAAATAGATACACAGAATAAATTTCTTTATCTTTGTGAAAAATATAATCACTCAAAATGTAACAGTGCGTGGATTCCAGTGTAATTATAAGTTGATATGTTTTTCAGTTCCAAGAAGAAGACCAGTTTTCTGTCCGCACTGCCAGTCGCTTGTTTCAAGGAAACAAGGAATCCGTCGGGAATGGACGGCAGTTTCTCATCAGGTTAGTCGTCAAAAATACTTCACTTCATAGGTTTCACTTAACGACTTCAGTTTGATCTGTCCCTTTGTTATCCATCATATATCAATAATGAATATATTTAATTATTGTATATCAAATATGTAACTGTAACTGTAAGTGAATAAGTTGTGTTACACATTTTACAGTTTTTAAATTAAAGTAAAGGTCACATTAAAAAATAATATTTTTTGTTATTATATTGCTGTGAATGTTTCTTTAGAGGGTTGATAAAACTAAGAAATACCCACGATTTTTCATTCATGGGAAATGTTAGGTTTTGTATGCTTTTCTCAGTTGAGTTGGTCATTTCAATTTGAAATGAGTAAGATCACATATATAATAAGGTGTTACATTCAGTGTTTAAACTTGATTCGTATCTATTTAAAATATGTATGTACCGTTTTACCTATTCTTAGATTTCAATTGGCGATTTGGTAGTAGATGTTACGTTGAATATGAGTACAGTAACAGTAATAAATATTACCACAATTTGCTTCAGAATACTGGGTTGGCTACTATTTTCTGGTACCAATCAATCAAATAAGTGACATGTCCAATGGAACATACAATATACATGTATACTACAGATCTTTCCTTTGTGATTGTGAAAAAAATCTTTTGGGTACATCTACAAATTAGTCGTTCTAATTTTATAATTTCATTGTGATCAGATATACCACTGTGCATGTTTTTGAATATGTATACACGTGTTACTTTGGCTGTTTTGTAGTTTTACTAAGCATTGTATGTATTATATTTGCAGGATGATGCAGAGTCTGTGTGGGACGATGAGCATGGCAACGATGTTGTGCCAGACATCAACCAGGACTCTTCATATTCACCCACAGATCTTAAGTAGAGCATACACCATCTGTTTGCGGTTGTGGACTGGTTCAAGCCTTGTTGTAATCAACTTGGTTATATTTCCCCTTTCTCTGTGTGGCAAAACAAATGTCTCAACTCAGGCTCTGCTTCATATGTACCAGATCAGAGGATTGCTGTCAGCTCAGTATGAGTGCAATAGAAGCTTCATGATTGTCAGCACGTTGCCAAGTCTTTACTATGTGAGATT
The DNA here is from genome assembly GCF_003918875.1 of Haliotis rubra. Classification (NCBI taxonomy): domain Eukaryota; kingdom Metazoa; phylum Mollusca; class Gastropoda; order Lepetellida; family Haliotidae; genus Haliotis; species Haliotis rubra. The sequence continues at coordinate 57,920 of NW_025765000.1, read as the reverse complement.
GTTAGTGTGTATATGTTAAGATACATTGAGGCAGCTTCAAATGTACACTTCATGTATATGGGCCCATGACCTTTCATACAATAAACATTTGAATTTGAATTTAAAATCTGTTTAATAAATACCACAGCAAGTATGTTATGCCTGCACTAGTAGACATCATTTCATCATATGCATAAAATGTTGTAGGGTTTTGACATATTTGTATTTGCATATTCATACAGAAGTTGTGTTCTCCAATGCTGAAGATTCCCTCTTGATGTGGCTTCTCTCATACATACATGCATACATACATACATACATACATACATACATACATACATACATACATACATACATACATACATACATACATACATACATACATACATACATACATACATACATACATACATACATACATACATACATACATACATACATACATACATACATACATACATACATACATACATACATACATACATACATACATACATACATACATTATTGGGTTCTCTTGAAATGTGAGCTATTCAAAATAATGAAACAGATGAATCATATCAGTGACCGTGTTTGTTGTTTTCCGTGTACAATGTAATAAATGGTACATTCACAAGTTATGCAGAATGGTAGTGAGTTACAAAGTCACATCGGCAGCCATATCGTGAAAGTCGTAAATCTAAATTTGTAAATGTGTACATGAAATAAAAACAAACTTATATACCTACCTGTCTTCTAAGGACAGTAAAATAACTAGTCTATCACAAATGTACACTAAAAACTGGCATGTAACCATAAACACTTTAACGGTACAGTATAAAAATGGGCTATAGATTGCCAACTCCTGAAGGTTGATCAACATACTAGGGACTACGGGAACGTACAGTACTTTTGCTTCCTGCATGGACCCTAGCTGGATTCTGTATATAGATATTATCTTGCAAATGTAACAGTAAGTAAATATTGTCCCCCAATGGAACAGCACAAAGTTAAGTTTGCCATTTCATCTAAGCTGAAACCAACAGAAACCTAGCGGAAACCTACATTACCCAGTATTTAATAGGTTTCCGCAATAGCGGAAACTAAGTCATTTTGCTATGAATGTTTCAGCGAACTGAAACTAAATGGAAACGCATAATGATAGTTTCAGATGTAGAAACTTGACGGAAACCTAGATTTGTTAGTTTCAGTTTTGTAAACTATGCGGACACTCGCATTGTCTGTTTCCGGATACTGAAACCTAGCGGAAACCTACATTACCCAGTATTAATTAGGTTTTAACGGAAACTAAGTTATTTTTGCTGTGTTTGTGTTGAATATAGTCTTTTATCAATTGAAATGTTTAGTTTTTAGATTCAAATTTTGATAACTTGATAATGATATTTCTTATAGCTAAACTAAATGTTTCTCGTCACTATATGGCCGAAAAATTGCCGATGTGACGTAAAATCCCGCTCACTCACTCACTCACTTCAGATGGAGGCTACCGGCTGCTGGTCAGGGGGACATCGTTCGATCATCACCCGTTTACAAAACAACGCCATCGAAACATTACTTGGCGCTCAGGGGGCCCTGATATGAACCCCCATCAGACATCTTGCACGCCAAAGTAGAGCTGAAGATCTTCCTGTACAAAATCTGCCGGAATTGGCGCATACAATAGCAGAGGATTTCGATGTTGAGACTTAGATTGTCAGTGGCTTCGAGGCTGGCTGATGTTATCTGTGCCAGGGTTGGCTACTCCCTTGAAATTTTAGTTCTGCTCGAATGTACGACGGGCTTTTCCATTTAAAGTTTTAATTTTATATAAGTTGTGGAAAGTAGGGTGGTACCAAAAACTCTGTGTGCAGTTTTCCCAGTTTTCCTACCTTGCTTTACCATGGTTTTCTTATGTGTAGATTTGTAGAGGACTTTGGAATAAATTCATCAGCTATTTCAATTTAAACATTAGCAAAAGCCTGAACAGGATTAGTAATATGTTGAAACGCTAGGGTTGTATTTTATTTGTGTACAGGGTTTGAAATAGAGACCATTTTGCCTTTGAAAAATTCGATCTAGCAGAAGGTGGAGTATCAAGGTGGAGTATCAAGGTGGAGTCTGAATTTAACGTTGTGAGGATAGTTGGGAAATAGACACTTCCACAAAGGGCACTGTGAACTGACCAAACGTATTCACTGAGCAGGTTCGAGTCCGTAAGATAAATCACCAGAAAAGAGTAGATGCAGATAGAAATTGGAGCCATCAATAAATATTCATAGGTGATTAGTGGAAATGACATCTTGCAGTAGTTTGCCAACATAGGAAACAATTCATGGATCCGCGCTTATTGATTGACAGCTGGTATCAACCAATCTGAAAAAAGCTTCCATTCTGTGCCACACTGCTATCAAACACCCGCCATATTTTACCCACAAACAAACGCCGGTGCCCTTAGTTACCGTGTGGTGATAAGCACAAAAAATGGTATTACGATGCGCGTGGGGGACATGCAATGCTGACGAGCGTTACCCTGAAAGGCTGGAAGGAGTTTTTTTCGTTCGATTTACAACTGTCAAACGTAATGAAGAAAAATGCAAGCGCTGGATTAAAGCTTGCGGTCGTCCTCATGAGCAGCTAAATTTATCCAGATTAAATCAACACAAAGCTGTATGTTCTGAGGTAAAAATAATTGAACTTTTAAATAATATTTATACTAAAAGGCATGCTTAATTTTGTATAGAATGTTCACTGTTATAACGTGAGATCTGAGCAATAATATCGCTGGAGAATTCATTTATAACCATTTTTGGCAAAGAAAGTTCCTCGTTTCATTTGATTCGATGTAATGTGTTAGGCCTGATACGTAATTAGATATAAATAGCTGGAAAATGGAATGTATATCTGTTGGTCTTATCTGAGAGTATTTTTGTTTATTCCATCACTTTGTAGGAGGAAAAGGACCGAGCAGAGAATATCCTGACCAAGTGCCTGCAGACGGAGCCTGCCCCAAGACTAACTCATAATTGTGGGATAATTAATTGTTTATATTTCTGGAAATATATGCATGCAAATTTATTTTAAGTAACTGCAATCAAATTTTAGGTTTCATTGCTAGTTCTGTGTCTTTCATATGTCTTTACAGAGTGCCCAGGGTTTCCATTATCCCCTTATTCATTGTCATCATGTTTGTGTGTGTCTGTAGATGTATGTTTCTTTTTCATTATGTAGTGTAGTCTCTCAGAGAGAATATTGACTTGTATATGTTTTACAAATTACACACATCAAACTAGATTCATTCCTTTTTGTAATGATGGAAAAATACATGTAAATAATGTTTATATTGACAGAATAAATAATAAAAATCATCATAATCATGTCAAGCATTATACATTCCCTTTTTTCTCAGACTGAACACAGGCAAGCCATCCACCAAGTCAACTGCTTCAGTTCCGATATTGTCAGATACTGACCAAGCACAAAACAAGTCCACTTACTTCATGATCAACACATCTACACAGACTGATGAAACATGTATGTATATATGGAGATTCTGTGTTAACTCATTAAGCCCGAGAGCCCCATCACTACTCAACACCTGGAAGCCCTCGCTGATTGCCCACTCTCTGTGCCGAGACTAATTAGTGCTGATTTCCCTGGCAGGTTTCGGGGATCACAGGAAACTGTCTAGTCGTACAAACAAGTCCTGATTGTTTAATTGTGTCGTAAAGATATATGTTGAAAGAAATCAGGTGTGAATACATGCAAGCTTTATGTAATTTATGTAATTTGCAAGTTTCTCTTGTAGACCTTTTGTCGGCTTGTACATTTGTATTTTATCACAATATGTATACACATGTATTCTTTGTATGTAACAGATGAGACACACGTTAACAAATTCTCTCTCTTATATCATTGCGTGAGGTTTTAATTTACAAAACATCTATGACAATGACATACTGTAAAGAAGAATTTACTTTCATACTTAATAATCTTCGACGAAAATAGTGGTTTTGCTGATACATTTCTAGTGTTTACCAATTATTTTCATGAAAGTACTATAACGCTTGTCTGTTACTAGCACAAAGCACATTCATAGCATTGCACTTTATTTCATACAGATTTAATGCAGAAAACATACGTGACCATACAAACATACATATACAAAATGTATACTACATATTCCTTGCATAGACATAAAACAAAGAGTCACGTGATAGGGCGTCATCAAATTTCCCGAATAGAACGTTCGGTATCTCAACTGTTCAATGTAGTGGCTGGTCATATGTTATCTGCGACCAATCGTATCATGAGATACCTGTCACAGAGGAAAGGACAGGTGATGGGGCGTGGGCGAAATTTCTGAAGAGCACGTTTGGTCACTCAGCAGCTTGGATAGAGATTGGTTATTTGCTATATCCTTGACCAGTCGATATGCTGGGTTTCGGCTTTATCAACTCAAGCTATCATGTAACAGTTTGTGTATTGTAAACATACACACTGGTATCTCAACTGTTCAGTATAGTGGCTGGTCATATGTTATCTGCGACCAATCGTATCATGAGATACCTGTCACAGAGGAAAGGACAGGTGACGGGGCGTGGGCGAAATTTCTGAAGAGCACGTTTGGTCACTCAGCAGCTTGGATAGAGATTGGTTATTGGCTATATCCTTGACCAGTCGATATGCTGGGTTTCGGCTTTATCAACTCAAGCTATCATGTAACAGTTTGTGTATTGTAAACATACACACTGGTAACGATGTATGAAATATACACATAAGACAAATAGGAGTAGATAGTCACTTTGGCGAGTTTATTTGTCCTCATTTTAGTGCTTTTCGATAAGTAAAACAAAGCGATTGAAATCCAACCACTGAGTAGAGGTAGTATTTATTTTCATATACATTTTATGCACACAACTAGTACATAAAACATAATGGTTTGCTGTACATGTAAATATAATCTTCACCTTGATACGAATGACTATCCAAACTAGAGTACACGCATTACAGAATTCACGAGGTGACACTATACTGAATTATTATAGTGTATAAACTTGCAGTTGACACCCCCACCCCAATATTTATGAAGGTGGGCGTGCCTATATCTTTACTGAATGCAAACGAGGTTCATAAGATTACAGATGTGCATGCATGTATAAACATCACAGAGAGGGGCGTGACTCCATAAAGCAAGATGTCCAATGATATAACAGCGCATCTGTTTATTTTACACTTGTCACGGGACAAACCTTTCAACAAGGACGTAACTACATATGCATTCTACCGGTGGCTGTTATTTCAAGGTCGAAAGAGGCGTTCAATTATCTCATTACTGTAATCTGCTTGAATGATTATACGCATGTGTATCGATACCGTAACTGATATACTATCCAGCTTTTATTGACGATGGATCAATAGAGACTGAGTTGATTGATACACGTGATAATTGCACCGGATTTGATAATTACACAGATCAAATACAAACGTTTTACAGAATGCTCATGTAAATTGCATAGAAAACTGACAATTCAAATCAACATGAAACTTTCAACAGCTTGAACAAAATGCTTGAAATACCTTTGTATGGCTTACATGTAATAACTTATGATATTACTTCTGTCCATGTGTGACAATGTTTTGAATTACCAACTTACTGTCTTTTGTAACAAACGTAGTAAAAGATTTCATTGTTGTAATAACACTGACATGTATATATGTATTCGATGCAAAGGCGCGACTTATCACTTTATATTCGCTTAGGTAACATTACGAACTTTAGATTATGGAAAACAACTAGTTACAATTCAGTAAACTTCAAATTAGTAAGTTCAATTATGTTTAATCTATTCGAGCTTGGATGTATAATTACTTGTGTTTATACATTATGTTTCAGTATATGAAACATGACAACGTAATGATGCCTAAAAAGTAAATTCAAACTATTCTATTGTGTTTGAATTCTTTGTATGTCCTTGAAATTTCGTATATTGTTTCCCATTTATTAGGTAGTTGAAGGAAATATAATTTTTAGTAACCTCTAAACCATTACATCTAATTCAATCAAGGTGCATACGAAGTATTTTAGTATCCATTCCCAAGGAAGAGTACCAGGCACTTACCTCTGTAAAAACATCATAATCCCCTTTCTCGCCGACATGCGTTCATTTGCTAAACGCTCGTACAAGCCTATGATAATGATTAGCAATTGTTATCAAATACTTTAAATACTTCTTCTGATTGATACTAAAGGTGGGATCTCTCGTAAGAAAAGCTAACATTTGCTCAGTACTTCTAAATTGGTTGAAATAATAGGTACAGTGCGATTTTTAAAAGTACAACACACATGTGCGTCTCTCGCTGAATAAGAGGTGCTTTCTGTTGACGACTGTATGTGGCTCTCGCTGCGAGAAACTGCGAATTACCTGCCCCATAAACACGTCACTCGCCGTGAGGAGCTGATTAATTTGCCCAATATATGCGTCTCTCGGCCTCAATGAGTTAAGAGCTGTGATATTCTAGTGGTTTTACTGTCCTTCGATGACAGGTTTTTACGTTAGACATTTATTGATTTGAATATTGATATCAATTGTTCTCGTCACGATATGGCTGCAATATTGCCGATGTGACGTTAAATTTTAACTCACTCACTCACTCAAATGACCAGTACAAAACTGCCTCCAAACTGGCTTGACAAAACATATCCTGGGGACCGATTTCCTTAAATGTCTTTGAGAATTATACATATCGACTGAATCTTAATGTACAGAATGAACTGATGTGGACACATTGTATAACGTGATATATATGTATTGGGTAATAGATGACATATGAAGTTAAATTTTGTTAAACATTCTTATTCATATTTTGATATCACACTCTTAAATGTTTAAAATGTCCCTGAGGGTTATAGCTAATTTCATCAATATCCTGAACCACCGTATTTCCAATAATATTATGGATATATTTCAAATTCATTTTTCTACTCACTGCCTTACAGAACACCCCAATACTGAAACTGATCAGGTTTTAGTAGCCGATCATTTCATAATGGGGCGATTAGATATTTCCGAAATAGATACATTGTGTTGAAAATGTACTGAATAAAAATAAATGGTTCATTGGTCATGTCCTGAATGATATAAAATGCGCGTGTTAAAGAGGTGACAGAAAGGAGTCTATTTATGTGTTCCTTTAATCCATCTTAAGCCCTCTTGTCTTTATCCACACGTGTGTATTTGTAAACAGCTACTATACAGAACGGCATTACCAGCCTGGAAAACATGGACCTGTCCTCCATCACGGATCAGCCGACTAACCTCAATATCCCGGGCACAGAGTTCATAGGGCAGATGAATGAAATGTTGGACGGGATACGAACAAAGGTGCGAAAATTGGTGTCATGAAAACTATAAGTAATGGATGCGAGGTGGAAGATATCTGAGGTTTCAGAATGTAATTTATTGAGGAGTGAGAAATAAACCAATTTTATCTTTGGCGTATCTTTCTTAGCTTTGTGCGTCATTTTACGATAAATAAATTGGATAGGACGTCACTGAATATAATGAAACGATGTCTTGTTGGTCACAATTTGACCCTTGGCAACCATTTATGATGTATTTTGTTTCAAAGTCCTGTTCATTCATTTTGGTACTTGTCATGGTGTTAAGTGTATTAAACATATATTTTTACCCAGTGGAATCATGCAGTGAGAACTGCCTGATGAATGCCACGTGTTTGGCAAATTTCAAAAGCTTATATGAAAGCTGTATCTTACAGAATAGTCTGAATACCAATACAAAATGGAGTTCTAATAATCACACTTTCTTTCCAGATATAGGAAGCAAAAGCTGACCAGATGGGGCTTTAACGGAGGAGATGAAAGCTGAAGATGATTATGAAGACAATCAGGATTATCCAAATGGAAAACCCCTCTACTTCCCCTTCTTCCCACCAGGCGCCATGACGTTCCCTTATTCAACAGGGATTGTTTTATTTGTCATATGTAAGTAACCCCTGAAAGAAGATTGATGATTGATTGAGATGATTGATGATGATTGAGAAAGATTGAGATGAGACTAGTGAAGTGAATCCTTGAAACAGCATATTTCAGATTTTGAAAAAATCAGCGGTAGTGAGCGTTAATTATCAAACTTCATGGATATGAAAACATCACAAACTATGATAATCAGCCTGCTTCACGTATTGAATACGACTCAGAAAATATTGTAGTTCGATATGTCCGCCTCAATGCTTCAACCAGCCGTCAGTCATGAAACTTGGCTTCGAAAATGGGAAAATCTGATATTGCATCAAATATAAATATGTTAATATCATTTCCAAAATAACATAAAAACAACAACAACAACACGATTTAATAGTGGTATATCAACACATCACTGTTTGCTCATATGTAAGTTCAGCCGCCTCTTCGAAGAATCAGTTTCCTCAACCAAACATTTATTTCCATTACCTTTACTCAAATAGCGATTAAACCAAGTGGTCGCAAACAAAAACAAATACTGATTGCACCCCGCATAAACACATACAAAGGCATGTTAAGTGTTCACCTTATCAATCACGGAAATACATGGGTGTTTTATCGTTTTCATGACATGAGTATTTATCAATGAAAATATGCATACTCACCATAGATGGTGCTGCTCTGCTGGCGACAGACATCAACAGAGCTCCCATTGTTTTTATTTTTACACAAGTCAGTAAGTTTTGAGGAACCGTATCTTTGTGATTAACAACCCTGCAAGTATGGGTGGATTCCACCGGTGTGCTTTTAGCGATGATGCTAAGTATATTTGTCCGCTGCGTGTCATCGTCTTGGAGGCCGTTAGATGACTCCGTAACGTTGAACCAAGATGGACGTCATTGGCACCAGCATGGACGCGAAGAGCTGCTGGCGCTGAAGGAAACCGCGTTGGAGTTGAAAGGACTTAGAGACTGCCCCCGGAATGTGCATCAGACAAGGGGAATAATTCAAATTCAGGATCAAAAGTTACTAGGAAACGAGGTAAGCGGGGAGGAGTCCGCCGACGAGTTCGGGCGCACAAGTCAAGACCACCTCTTCCAACTTTTCTATTATCAAACGTGAGGTCTCTTTAGAATAAACTTGACGAACTTTCGACAAGCACAAAATATTTGTACGAATTCAGAGACAGTTGCAGTCATGTTTCACGGAGACATGGCTATCACCCTCCGTGGACAGTAACACCCTCTATTTGGAAGGATTTGGTACTCAAGTTCGATTAGACAGAGATTCAGATGCTACAGTGAAATCTATTGGAGGAGGCGTATGTATGTATATAAATGAAAAGTGGTGTCGTAACTATCTTGTGAGAGAAAGGATATGTTCACCAAACATCGAACTTCTATCCGCGTCTATGCGGCCTACTTATCTACCACGTGAATTCGGTCAGATCTTTGCTGTGAGTGTCTACATACAACCCAGCGCCGATAACAAACAAACAGCTGATGTAGTTCATAATCATGTTCAATCCTTAGAGCTGATTTGTCCTGATGCGCCGAAATTCATACTTAGAGATTTTAATGGATGTACCCTGAAGTCTGTGCTCCCCACCTACAATCAGTATGTAACATGTTGTACACGGAAAGACAAGTTCCTTGACTTGTGTTATGGTAACATCATGAACGCCTACAAATCATAAAGTAAACCACCCCTAGGAGCTTCGGACCATAATCCTGTGTATTTGCTGCCCACATATCGTCAACAGTTAAAACAGAGAAGACTATTGCTAAGACTGTCAAATCATGGAACAGGGAACCTATTGAATCTCTACAAGGATGTTTTGCGTGTACAGATTTGGACATGTTCTATGATGCAGAACAAGCATTAGAAGGAATGTGTGACGTCATTACGGATTATATAAATTTTTGTGTCAACAACATAATACCAGATAAAGAAATCAGAATTTTCCCAAACAACAAGCCCTGGATCACAAAAGAAATGAAATCTTTAATAAACGAAAAGGAAACGAGCATACATGAAGAAAGATAGAATAAAACTCAAATGCATACAGAAGGACATCAATCTTAAAGCTCGTGAGTGTAAACTAGCGTACAAAGACAAAGTTGAGAGACAGTATCAGAAACGCAATCTGCAACAAGCCTTGCGAGGCGTGAACACGATGATTGGCAAGAGCAGGCGACGACAGACAACCAACGCCGGGGATAATAAAACCTTTGCTGAGGACCTCAACACTTTCTACAGCCGCTTTGATTGTCACGACTTTACCAATGAGAGAGCTCAAGTTAGTGAAGCCGTACAGGATAGTGAAAGTCGTATCCATATATCAGAAGCTGACGTCATTCAAAGCTTCTCCAGAATTCACATCAGAAAAGCAAAAGGACCTGCGACCTTGACGGCATTGTGTTGAAGGAGTGCAGACTTCAACTGTGTACAGTTTTCACTAGATGTTTCAATTCTCAGTGAATACACACGTTATTCCTTCGGTCTGGAAAACATCAGAAATTGTACCAGTTCCTATAAAGACACAACCTAAAGAACTCAACGACTACAGGCCAGTTGCTCTCACATCTATAGCAATGAAGTCGCTGGAACGCATCTTCTTGAGACATCTCCGTCAGGAAGTTGCCGACATACTGAACCCGCTTCAGTTCGCCTACAGGTCAAGGAGAGGAGTTGTTGATGCCACACTGTCACTCCTTAATAATGTCTATAAACATCTAGAGACACCTAAGTCATACATCAGGATCTTCTTCGTTGACTTTTAGCACCTTACCGACTCCTGTCTTCACCACCTTGGCAGATGGTGAAACCACAGGTCGATCTTACCCTCACTAAATTCAAAAAGTCTGAAACAAATCACTTGGTGTTCCAGCAGGAATACATCCGGTTACGTTCCAAGTATGACACCCATAGATCCATTTTCACAGACGGATCCAAGGATGAGGGCCAAGTTGCCAGTGCTACAGTCATTGGATCTAAGACTGTCTCCTCTAGGATTCCCTTTCCATTTTCACTGCCGAGGCCAAAGGTATCTTTTCAGCTTTGACCTATATTAAACAGCAGAATCATTCAAAAACTTCATCGTTTTCACAGATTCATTATCTTGCCTTCAAGCACTTCAAAATGTTACTTCAAGTCACCCAATCATTCTGGATATTTTAGAACTTTACAACGACCTCTCTACTGGCCAATGTGACATCGTCCTCTGCTGGTTGCCGGGTCACGTCGGCATAGCAGGTAACACAAAAGCCGATGCTGCAGCAAAAGCAGCTCTTGACAAGCCCTTATTTCCACTGCTGATCCCGTACAGTGATTTCAAACCCACTATCAAAAGCTATACTCGGGACCTCATGGAAAAACGATCGGACACTCAAGTAGGAAGAAATATGTATGAATTGAAACCAACAATTGGTTATACCTACTTGGGTTGTCAGTCAAGACGTGATGAGGTAATTTTACGACGATGTCGTATTGGCCACAGTCGATTTACTCATGACTATCTGCTGAAAACGGATGGGGATGGACCCCCCATGTGTGTCTCTTGCGATGAGGTTTTCACCATTAAGCATATTCTGCTTGAATGCGTGGACTTATCGTCTGCAAGGGACTCACATTATGATGTAACAAACCTAAAAGATCTGTTCTCCCGCGTGAGCACTCATCTGATAGTGAACTACCTGAGGGAAGTTGATCTGTATCATAAATTGTAACTGTGAAATGTAACTATCATAAATTGTAACTGTGAAATGTGACTAACAAATTGCCTGCCTTTAAATTTGATGCTATGACTTTTTCTGCTTTTAAATGACAATGTAATATATATATATTTTTTGAAATAAAACTCATTCCGAGTATGTACTTACAATGTTTATTAATGCAAACTTGTTCTCGTCACGATATGGCTGGAATAATGCCGATGTGACGCAAAACCCAACTCAACTCAACTCATCTGCGTTCAACACTATCCAGCCACATATCATGATACAGTAACTGTTAGATATGGGCGTTAACTGATACCTCATCAAGTGGATCGAAAACTGTCTTGTGGACAGACAGCAGTACGTGAAAGTTAACGGGCTGTATCGAGTAAACGGACCACCAACACTGGTGCACCACAAGGCTGTGTAATATCTCCTGTCCTTTTCACCCTCGACACTAATGATTGTGCAAGCTCGAATTCAACCTGTTCAACTGTAAAGGTCGCAGATGATGCAGCAATTGTCGGCAAACTGAACGACATTGATTCTGAAGAACTGTATAAAGAGGACATTAATCATTTTACGACTTGGTATGCAGAAAACCACTTACTCTTAAATGTCACAAAAACAAAGGAACTGATAATTGACTTTCGGAGTAAACCCACAGAAATGCTTCCAGCGATAATCCACGGTGAATGTGTTGAGACAGTGTCGGAGTATAAGTATCTGGGAACCTTCATTGACTCTAAGCTGAACTGGAACTCTAACGCTGAAGCCCTATACCAAAAGTGTCAACAACGTCTTCATCTCATGCGTAAACTGAGATCTCTTAATGTTAACCCATCTGTGATGTCATCTTTTTATGTAGCATTTATTCAGAGTATTTTAACATTCTCCTTCCATTGTTGGTACGGGTCTCAAATAAAAAAAAGACAACATTGTTAACACTGTAAGTAAAATGGCTGTAGTCAGATTTGAATGTTTATCATCAATATATGAGAGGCAAATCGTGAATCAAGCTGTCAAAATCATATCTGACCGTACTCACTACTTAAATTTGGAATACAACCTCCTCCGTTCAGGCCGCCGCCAATTGTGAAAACTAAGAGAGCCCGTACATCCTTTATTCCAAGTACCATATCTCTCTTAAGCATATGTGAAGATATCTAAATCAAAGAATTTATGTAAATATGTTTGGTATCTCTCTAATGTGTCAGTAGCTCTGCTGATGTAACACCAACTCTGAAAAGGCATTAAAGTATTATTCTATTCTATTCTATTCGAAATCATCTCATGGGTATTGGATCAAATCAACCATTAATTGAACACCAAATTAGGTGAAGGTCACACAAGATCGGATTGTCAAATTGGCTCACACTTTCCTAATGTGTTTAACTCAAACACCGATCAACTTTGACAAGTGTCCATTTTTATCCCCAAGGCATATAATGCGGGGGACTATAGTCAACGCCTCGTCTATCTGTCAATATTTCCGTTCAATATTTTCAACAAAATTTGGTATATGTTTCAAACAGAACATAAAGTGGTGCTTTTTGGTACTTGCGGATTTTTTGCAATTGTATTTATTTTGATTTCCATTGAAACAATTTGGACTTGGTTTCAAAAGGAGGTGTCTGGATTTCGTTTCCGGGGCACAACTTGAAAAGCATGAACGATTTTTCAACCCAACCTGGTACATGTATTAACCATGGTCTGAAGTGGTGCCTCTTTCTATTTCCCCTGTTTCCATTGAAACAAGTTAGACTTTCGGAGCACAACTCGAAAACCGTTCAATATATTTTATCAAAACTTACCACATATATCAAACAGATCCTTAGCAGTGCCTTTTGCTATTTGCAGATTTTAAACATTTATATTTTTCTTTCCATTCCAGCATGCTACATGCTGTATCCAATGGCGCCTTTTCTTATTTAGGAATTATAAGAAAATGTATTTGTTTCCTGATTCTATGGCACCAAATTGACTTTGATTCTGTTCACAGTGATGTGTTTGGCTGAACCATATCTCTAAAACTAATAGGTATTCTTTCATGAACCTGTGTGCACACAGAGGTCTGGTTGTGAAATGGTGCCTTTTTGCTACTTTGTTGTTAAGAATTTATGTTGTGTTTGTATCTATATGGTAGCATGTTTGATTTTTGTCTTTGTCAGGACCATATCGCGAAAGAGTATTATGCATTCTTTCATGACACTGTACACACACACAAAAGCCAGGATGTCTAATGCTGCCTCTTGGTATTAGGAATTAATCAAATTTGCATTTTGCCTGTGTACAAAGCTGCGAATCCAGATGAGACAGAATAATCTCTCATCAAGTAGGACTTTAAGGAACTGTCAGATGATTTGTACTTTAAAATTTGTTCTGATGACTCTTTTTATGCAAAGAAGAAAACACACTTTTGTCATGTTCATATCGAGATCATTCACACACTAACATATTTGCAGATTTTAAATTCTGGCTGAATACTAGAATACACAGAATACTAGAAAAATATTGTAGCAACACATATGGTTCAGTGTTTTCATAGGTCATGAGTTGGGTCAAGGTTATTCAACCGAAAGTGCTTTTCAAATGGCAGTTTCTTTCAGACTGTACGGAAGCGGTGGTATTACTATGAAGTGGCTGTAGGGAATAACAGAAGATATAAAGAAATGAGATCCAATGTTCATTTCTTTGAGAATGTTGGTCTCAACAGAAGTTACGTCTTTAAGCAATTAAATCTAACCGTAAAAACAGTTACATATTACATCACAGTGAGAGCATACAGTTCTCCTGGAAGTTATGAAGAATCTTTTTCAAATGGAATCCGAGTTGGATTTGGAACAGACATCGTGTCGGGAGATATTGAAGTTGCTGAGTACCAATCCAGCTCCAGTGAAATACAAGTATCATGGTCTGACTTTATATCTGACTTTAACATTCGGAAATATGAAGTTGCTGTGGACACTGAAGAATACACAGAGTCAAATACAAGCTTGGAATGTCACGCTATTGTCTTGCAGCCACTTGTGGCATTTGAGTCTAACAATAAGACACAATCAAAACCATAAAGGGTCTTCATTTAAATCATACGGAAGTTTACTTTGTCCTTGTCAAAGCTGAAGATGAGGCAGGGATGTGCCGGATTGCATCCAGTAAAGCAATTACAATTGATACAACACCACCTGAACCAGGACAAGTGATCATTGATGGTGGACGGTCATCTGGTATTCTTTATGCCACTCAACTGCACTCTGTACATATAAACATGACAGGATTTACAGATGAAGAAAGTTCCATAGATTACTACACGGTGGCATTATTAGGGGGATTTTTCTGCACTGATTCAATGTCATTATCCCCCAAAGACAAAGATGTTTTACGTTCTGTTACTGTTTCAACTTCCGATGCCCACTTCAACGATCTCATGTTAGACACAACCAGGCCATACTACATACAGGTTACAGCAGCTAATAAGGCAGGGTTGAAGACGACTGTGACAAGTGAACCTATTTTAGCAGATTACAACCCTCCAGTTGCTGGAAACATAACAATTGGGTCAGATTGGAGGTACAGTTCAAGGTCTTGGGGCGATACGAACCTGTTACAAGGCACAATTCTCATCAATACCAACATACACGATTCAACATGTAAAACTGAAAAAGAACTACTGAATAATGACTATAAAAAGGAAATAGTGATTTTGGATGATGTCTTTCAATCGCACGCTGTTGATATTGTAGATAATAACCGTGTCAAGATATATGCACGACTTGACCCGTCGCTGCAACTGTTTGAAAAAGGAGGAGTCAAAACAAACCCAACGCTACTGACAGAAGGCAACTATTCATTTTCTCTTCAGGCTACAGCACGACACAACGTTTCATCTATTATAGGTTTGATTCAAGAAAGTCTTCCAAATCCTGATGATATCTTAAAGGCTTATGCAAAGATATTTAAAGATAATTGCAATGGCAGTGCATGTTCTAAAGGCGACAGGACTGTAGTAACTGATGACGAGAGTTGGAACCTTGGCGTTCTCTTGACTATGAATAACATCTCAGAACCCATAATTCTGTTCTGGGCCAAGGATAACTCCAGAGCCAAAGTTAATAATGTCCATGTAGACTTTGATCCAAGTTTCTCACTGAACGACTTTGCTCTTCAAGCAATAAATGATTCAACACCATCAACAGATTCGTGGGATATAAATCTATTCATCAACGGTCAGTTGAAGGGGCAACATGCTGGACTGAACATTCAAGGATACGTTGTCGCCTCGGTGTTCTCCTGGAACAATGATGGATTTATTCCACAAGTGGATGATCCGTTTGACCCATTCACAACTAACCTACTCCTGTCTTCACTGAGACTACCGCTCCCGCAAATACACCCATGTAGGTACGGACGGGCATTTTATGATTCACAGAGCGGGATCAAAGATATTTTCATTGGTCTGTCAGATTCTCAGAACACAACTACAAACATAGTACCTTATACGAAACAAATAGCATTTTGTGTTCCTTGCAAAGATCTTTGCAAAGAAATTTGTGGCTTTGAAGGTTCCTGGCAAAGCACAATCACTCTGTTTTTTCTTCTGAATGTTGTGCAATATGTGCAATGTACCCATACTGTTGTGTAGTTTCCAGTGGCGCCCTAGCGGTCGGTGTACTGAGCAAGACCGATCAACACATGGCCTACGGTGCTCCAGCCGCAGTGGATTATTCCCTTTACATCGTCAGCCCCGACATCACCTCGACACAGCTGTCCCGGTTTCTTACAGGAAGGTGACGTTTTGTGTTTTTGTCTCTGAAGCAAGTGCACGTGCGTGTACACATATCACAATTATCAACGCATTGTATTTCTGTTCACATGAATCATGGGATATCAACACCACTTCTACAACAATGTTCTCATCGCAGTATGACATAGTATATCAAATAATCATTATTTAGATTTTAAGCATGTTCATTTAATTTGTTTGTTCAGAGTCTACAATTTTGTTAGTCCTGCATTCTACCTGTCGCCGATCAGCAATGTACAACTAACAGAAGACATCAACGTTGATTTGCCAGCATCCCCAGCTGATGAACACCAGGAATCAGCGATCATTCTGTGGGACTCAGGTACAAATACGACTGTACAAAACCCTTTAAGCATATCTACGTTGTTTCGCATTTTGAAAGGAACGAGTTGGTATGGTGTTACGCCACTTTTAACTATATTCACATTTTATGGCAGGACGGCCAAAATGGGCTCAAATATTTTACCAATGGGGGAGTCGAAACCAGTTTTGTTTCGAATTCGATTATATCCACTAGGCTATCCTGCCGTCCCATTCTGAATATTGTTCATTCTGATACTAATCGAGTTCCTTTCTGTCCATAGGTGACAAGGCCTGGCGCCATGTCAGTGAAATCTGCGGTATTGTCCCTTTCAAGAGCAATGCCACCACGCGTGATCCTCATGCAATACAGGTGAGTTGTATATGTTGGTATGCACTAGTGCATATACATATCTGTTTGGGCACCTAATGGTATTTATGTCGAGGGCAATAAACCATCTGCTCCAATTTATGTCTTCTACGTGTCTCAGTTGGTTCATTACATTTTAGAACGTGCATATTATATGCAAGGAAAGACTCAATTTTCTTACTCCAAAATAAAAACATGCAGAATGAAAACGTATGGCTTCACGTCAAATTTTATACCATATGGGTAGGATAAAGCAAACGAATGTGTAATGAAGGGTGGTGCTATTTTCAGTATTCAAAAACATGGCGTTGCCCTTGTCTGTTGGCTATTGGGTCAGAGTTCACATCGGGAATAGGCAAAATAACTCGGACAATAGTCATTTTTTAACAAAGGCTGTTTAACAGCGACGTATTTGTCACCGTAAGGTACACTAGATTCAGATTGCACGTGTAATCGATAATTTTTTTTTTTTTCGATGAACTTACTGTGTTTTAGGCTGTGTTGAAACTGGACCTTTCTGAGGTATGTCACGTACTGTTTGATATCTGCACGTGTGGTAACCTCTATCAGATCTGTCTTTACCAATGTACCTTTAGGTTTTCGGGCACATGATCATGCTATAACTCATGTGGTATACTGTTTAAATCTCCCTTTTATGACTATGATAGTATTGAATAGTGGCGGATGTAAATCGCCTATTCCGAGCACCTATTCATAATGAACATATCGCTTTGTTTTCAGATCTGCAATTTAGTATTTAAGAGAAGCTTGACAAAATCAAAAACACGTGCGAAGAGGGCAACGCTTCCTTTTTCTAGTCCAAGAATGTTTTCTGGAGCAATTGTGTCTAAACATGTGAACAATACACCTCCCATAATTGACACCAGTGTCATCCAATGTGTCGAGGGCAGCTTTGTGGAGCAAGTCATCGAGTATCACGATCTACAGCATGACAATTTAACGTTTACATTAGAAGAGAATCCTCATCATGGTGAAGCCAACCTCACAGCAGAGGGGATGCTATCCTACCGACCAGAGAAAGATTTTAATGGCTATGATAGTATTCTCGTAAATGCAACCGAGGTATTCATTCATGATCTGGGAATACAACCAGCTACATTTACCAAGAGAATACATATCAACGTGTCAAATGTTAATGATCCACCAGTCACTTTCTACCAGAGGGACACCCAGTCACCAATACCATCATTTGTTGAAAGTATTCACAAGGTGTATGTTGAAGGCAATCTAACGGATCACTCTCTGGGTTCGTTTTGGGTCGCAGATGTTGATGACCCTGAAGACTTGATAATCATTCAAAAGGATGTAAGTGGTCTGGCAGCCAACTTTACTTTTACACAGGTTGATGCAGCTGGGGAAGATGGAGAGACATACAGAAACATGTCCATGATATACTCAGGAAACACTATCACCAAACATGACTTGAAGCTGAAGACCCTCAAGGAATTCCACGGGAGCATCCAGTTCTCACTACTCGCTGTTGATACGAATAAGAGCTACAGCCACCCCCTGTCCATCCACGTGTTTGTCCTCATCAACCCATGTTGCCATGGTAGCTGTGCTCCAAGAAACCCGTCTTTACCATGTGAACATCCAGGCAGAGAAAGCAGCTTTCAGGCCTATCACTGTGAATGTGTAGCTGGTTACGAAGGACAGTTATGCGAGAAGGAAATCAACGAATGTCTGAAGGCCACCTGTTCCCTTCTGTATGATTGCGAAGACAAACTAGCGACTTATGAGTTTGTCCTGAACATCCCGAAGATTCTTGCTATACTTGTCTGCATTCTTCTGCCCTGCTTAGGTGTTACCTTTTACATAAGTCGCAAGTACAAGCAAATTAAACGCCGATCAAAGGTCTGGTAAGTAACATTTTCACTTTTACTTTGGCTTTTCTATTAAATTATCGCAATAGACATGGTAATATCTGACTGTTATTTTTGTCTGATTAGGCAGATCTGACAGTCAACACGTGTTTACAGTTTGTTTTTACATGTGGCACACTTCACATTGATAGTATCTCAATACGTGTCTAAATGTGCGTTTTTTGTGGCGTCGATA
This sequence comes from Haliotis rubra, assembly GCF_003918875.1. Taxonomy (NCBI): domain Eukaryota; kingdom Metazoa; phylum Mollusca; class Gastropoda; order Lepetellida; family Haliotidae; genus Haliotis; species Haliotis rubra. Next base: position 38,712 of record NW_025765000.1, on the reverse strand, counting down.
TTTAAGTTGTACATTTTTGTTTGAAGGAATTTGCCAGACAACACTCCAGATACACAGACGAATCCTGTATACCTAGCAAGATGCACATCCACCACGGAAGAAGTAAAGGAGGAGACGACTTCTGGGTCGGCTTTCAGCAAGGAAGAAGTAATTAAGGACGAGACACTTGCTGCTTTTCAAGAGAATGGCAGAAGCACGCCTGCCTTGTTCATGGGTCCAGGACACGCAAGGATGCCTCACAGGAAATCAAACTACTCCACCCAGTGGAGCTCAGATAAAACCCTTCCTAGAGTTGTTGATTGAAGCAACAGTATCCAAAGTGTCGACTTTTGCAGTGTTTGCAGTGTAGATGTTCTAATAAACGCTAGGCTTCTTTTGTAACTCATATTAGAGGAACCCGTATTGGCCTTTGTGTGAACTTTAACATTTCTAGTATCAGTATTCGAGTATTTACTTCAGATACTAATAATGCGAGTGTGTGTCTTTGAGTTAACGCTATCCATATATCGAAATATGATATATATGTATATGAAATGGAAATCATCTAAGACACAAAATATATTTCATTAAGAAATAAAACATCTATATGGACAATTTGAAAGTGTTAAAATTAAAGCTATTGATAACCTGTATATGGATAAAGACTTACTTAAGATCATATTTATAATGTCCATGAGAGCCAAGATTGCTCAGATTGCCCTATGTCTTTGAGATGAGTGTGAAGATGTACAAAATATAATCCCACCATTGCTAGAAATTGTTCATAACACATATTGCCATTTTGCAGATTGAACCCGTGTTTGACAAAATGCTGTTGATAATATTGATTTGAGTTATCTATATAATTATATTAGTTGTCAACAAAACCGTGTGGGTGCCAATCTGACCCTAAGGTTTAACTCAATAAATATTGATATCGCCTTCTTTGTTATTATCTTGATTTGATACCGAGCATGGTTATAATCACCACTTGTTTTAATAGGCTACCATTACTATTAGATCATGCAATGTTATTTTTCTGGAAAAGACTGTTACCAGAGATCTATAACCAACTTCTGTAGAAGGATGGACTGACGGAGAATCGTACAAAAGTGATTAAATGTAATCAGTACTAGCACACCCATAAGTGGCTATTCAACATTGCCACCATCAAATTTAATATTCAGCTTGAACAGAGGGAGACATACGCTACCTTTATTACAATCAATAGCAATGACTTGTAACAATTGCATACAGTTTAATTCATCTGAAAGAGCATCATCGTTTTTCCACTACATGCTTCTTGTAGTCCAAGAGGAATTTCCACATATTAGTGATTAAACTGGCCAAATATTTGGCTGGGTATTTTGCAAAAAATCTGTAACAAACAACAACAACAACAACAACAAACTCCATTGTGTTGCTCACTTTTTGTTGGTGGACAGTGACACAAACAATCACGGGTCATTATATTTCAAGGTCAGACAGTCAACACAGAAGGTGCGCTTACGTTTAAAACGAAATATGAACAGAAATCTAAATATTGAATTCTTACTTATTTTCTGCTTTGTGGAGCTATGCAGCAGAACTTAATGCTTGAGTGCGGATTTACGTTGCGTTTAGCATTATCACGATTATGTGTTAGCAAGATTTTGGACGAAAGCCTCACTCACTCACTGACTCACGCACGACTAATTAACGTCTGATGGTCATAAACTGCTCTTGTATAATATACACGTTTGTTCGAAAACGTTGTTTCCCAGTATGAGATGAAGCTGATTTCTCAAGTCTTATGATTATGTAACAGGAGAGATCCGCCTTCTCTTGTGAATAAATTGTAATCGATCTTTTAGTCAGGGTGATATATAGCGATGGCCCGAACCAGCCGCCATACCAAGGACTGTTCGTCATTCGATTTCTCGGAAATCTATATTCTCCGGGAACACAGACTGCGGCTGAATACACTCTTCTTTTGACAAGATCTGAACAAACGCCCTGAAAAGAGATTCAATGGATATATTTTTCCACACCCGTGCGTGTAGAGGTTCCTTTCAACTTTCGTTCACAATCAATGCTATGCATGAATACTTTACGCAAGTGTGTGTATATGATCGGTAACGTCTCATTACGTAATGTTTGTATCTCCAACACTTGATCCACAGGACCAGACCAAGCAACCCGCCAAGATCATCGACAGCTAGATTGCACGGCAACAGTCTATTTCTGTCCGATGAGAACGATAAACTGCAAAGTAACCAAAAATCTTGAATAGTCTATTTAATGTCAACATGGTACACGGCATCGAATACCCTAAGTCTTACTGGCATGTACCTTGTTCTGACTGAAGTTTATTAATAGCACGTCTGACTTCATTCTTTTCAATTTGAGTACTTTATCAACTCTAAATGGAAATGTTGTGCTGAAGCCAAGCCACATTAGTTAGTATGAGAATATTTTTTCCATCATATCCATAGATCATTTCAAGCAATGTATCGCTAGTTGGTGTTCCACGGATTCTGCTCAATTTGGATATGCTCTTCATACTTTAAATTAGGTGCATGGTTCAATGGTATCCCAAACAGTTTGTTATTACTGAAGCGTCTGGACTGTACACATCATCTACCGTTTCGTGTATACCGTTCCGAATTAAATGCTTTCTATGCAAACCGACAGCTACAGAAAGTGGATGGTAGACCAGCACCAAATATGTCATATGACCACTTTGACTTATCTGTGGTCGATGGTATATATTATTTTTTATTATTTTAGGATATTTATATAGCGCACATATCCACGCACTAGTGCATGCTCAAGGCGCTGGTATTTTTGCCCTCTATCATTGAATGTCAATCTCAACGTCATATCTTATTATCAATCTCAAATCCCTGGGGATCATACAGCACTTGCAGCCACTAGGTGCACCGAGTTATTACGGCTTTGCCATCCTTTCGAGGTACCCATTCACAGCTGGGTGGACTGGGACACATAGTCACAGTACTTTGTCCAAGTTTACTGCACGTTGCTGTACCCGCAACTAGGTGTTTGCACGTATTCATGTGGCCACCATCTGGTCATATACCAACGGATTCGTGGGTTCTTTAAGTGCACAGGGTTGTGTACTGTACACTAGCGGCTATGACAACACTGAAAGAGTCTGCACACAAAGCTGACTTTGTGCTTTTTACATCCGGTCACAGGTGAGCTCGATCCCGACACCTCAACCTCGCTGGATCACTAGCCTGGCGCCTTAGCCAGTTCGCCCACCATATACCGCATATCTTACACATATATCACCGATAGCACAATATACATCACTCAGAAGAAATGGTCGGAGATGGTGTATTTCGGATATATTACATCACTCAGAAGAAATGGTCGAAGAGGGTTTGTTTCGGATATGTGATTATATCATTCAGAATGGAAGTAAGGTGGCGAATATCGTCGTATAACTCATATCACACAGAATGAAAGGGGGGCGTGGGTGTGGACAATATGTTTTATACATCACTCACAATGTTTTGCTACAAACATCTGCAGACCATAGCTAAGGTAGAACAACAACTCTTACATTGAGCAAACGAAATCCAATTGTACATAATTTGTTATCCTGTTCGACAGCAGTCCTCTCGTGAGCCTTCAAGCTTTATAAGCATATAGTCAACTTTAAGCACCATACTTGTGACACATTGTCTTTAATTCATGCATACGTATATTTGGTTCAAATCGAAGAAATGAATATTGAAGAAGTACAAAATTCGCAAAGCTGGTGCCAATACGCATCCAATATCCATGTATTACTAACTCAAGGACGGTTTCATCCTCGGTGACATATCGGGCACTATTCTAGCATGTGACGGCGATCTGTCAATAATCGAGTCTGGACCAGACAATCCTCGAATTGAGTAACGATCTACGCAACTGGGATACAAAGAAATGAGAAACACCACCGTTGGTGGCCTCTTAAGACAAGCTTGGGTTGGTGAAGGCCAAATCTAGTCCAGATGTTCTCGGCCCGGATGTGATATGTACTTATTTTTGATATGAGAATATGCATCACAGATATAAAACACATGCCATTCATCTTCAACAACGAAGATACCATTTAATTTACAAAACAGGCAATGCCTTTCATTATATGCAACATCAGTGTATCTGCCCGTTTCAACTGCTAGTTTAAAAATACAGCACCGAAATCGGGCATATATAGTTTTTAAATATTGAGGGATATTATTATTATTTATCAAGTAGCTCTCAACATTTAACAAAGATTTGAATTGCTTATAGTAAAGACATTTACAGTTACTGTCCAAAGATGAATGCCAAGATTGAAATAAATTATCATGTAGTCTCTGTTTAAATGATTCCATAAATATTTTGTGATATTTTTAATTCTAGTTGCCCATGAATTTCGTCCTACCCTGTCTAAAGATAATAGCATAAAATAACATTGTTTTGGTAATCTATAGTCAGGCATGTTTAGAAGTCTGACCCAGTATTTCACTGCATTGGTTGTATAAGTAAACTGTAAAGGCACTCTTCCACATTCACCCAAGACCATATTGTTACAGGTGGATTTTCCAAGTTTCAAGACATATTTACAGAATTTAATATGGACAGATTCAATGGTATTACAGTAGGATGTGCCCCAGATTTCAGACCCATAACAGAGAATGGGTGATATCATACAATCAAAGATTTTAAATAAATCTGTACAATTAATGCTGCCAAGTTTCCTTTGGAAATTTTTAACAGAGAATATTGCCTTACTAGCTTGTGATGCAAAGCAAGATGTAGCTTTACTCAAGGATAATTTAGGAGTGAACATAATTCCAAGGTACTTGTAAAAGGATACAGTTTCAATAACATTGCCATTATAAAACCAATTTTCATATGAGCGCAAGGGACCACCGTTTCTAAAAACAATAATCTTAGTTTTCTTTAGATTCACGCTCATACCAGTTTGCTCACAAAATTTACCAAGTACATTGATCTTTTTGGCAGCTGTGCACAGGTGTCAGCTATTGCTGACACATCATCAGCAAACATAAGAGAGCAGAGATTGCTAATAGAAGAATAAACTGTAATACCTTGACCTCCTTCGAACTCCATAAGACTGCATAACTTATTTATGAAGATAATAAAAATCTGAGGGCTCAAAACACAGCCTTGGCGAGTACCGATTTTACAATATAAACTATTTGATACACCCTTAGATGTCCTGACTGAAGCTGATAAAGAACTATACATAGAAGTTAACAGCATAAGAGATTTACCTCGTATACCAGCTTCATAAAGTGACTTTAGAAGAACATCATGCCTTAGAGTATCAAAAGCCTTGGCAAAATCTACAAAGAGACAATAAAATCTACCCCTTTTTTTTTGCTAATATATTTTTGAATTAACGACTGCAATGAAAAAATTTGGTCAGAATCCGGATGTCCAGTATCCGATATATTAAAAGTTTTCAGCTGAAGGCTGACGTCTCAGCTTTTACACTTGCAACAATTACCAGAGGCGAGCGCAACAGAATCGTGATGAATTGCTGTTAACCCCTTTACCAAGAAATCAGATAGCTGTCTTGATGTTGCCGTGTTGATACCTATAAACGTTGTGTAACACGTTATATTTGGGATAACAGTTCCTCCAAGTACAGTAAACTACTGTACAGATTCTTGTGCTTTAAGGGTTGTGCCCCATCCGGGATTCGAACCCACACTCTAGTTGCCAGTACACAAAGTCAGCCGTCTAACGCACTCAGCTTGCACAAAAATGGGAGTAGGACAACTGGTAGGCTTGACCATGGACTTTGTGTACCCCTTTGATTTGTAAAAAAAATGGTACAGCTCCCACGGCAGAAAGCTATAAATACTTAAATACTCTCAGTAAAGTACAAATTGTAGTACTTCTAGTAAATGTTTTCTTGTTTTCAGTAATGGTGTGTTCGCAGAAAAGAATATAGGTACAATCGTGTACGTGTAACTGGACATTGTCAGCGCATGCTTTGCAACAGAAAATGTGTAGCTCGTTCGGAGTAACTGTCATACATATATGAATAATACTGGTCAATGTTTGCAACAGAACCTGTTCTGTTAATATCCCATGTATATAAATATACGACTATAAGTGTTCTCATTTGTAAGGCTCTTAAGGGTGATTGAGTAGCCGGTAGTGGTTATTTAGCGTTCGCTCGTCACGCTGAAGACCCGGGTTCGATTCCCCACATGGGTACAATGTGTGAAGTCCATTTCTGGTGTTCTCCGCTGTGATATTGCTGGAGTATTGCTAAAAGCAGCGGAAAGATAAACTCGCTCACTCTAAGGCTCTTAAGATCAATCTACTAATTGCAACCCCGTATTCAAACCTTAATCGGAGGTACATAACGTAGGAAGCAATATACTTTTGTATAAGGATTATTAAACATACATATTTACTTTTTGAAACGGACCTTCACAACAATAAAATTGGGGTAACGTATGCATTGGCCGATTGTCATAATAATAATCCCAGAGAAGAAAATGAAGGTGTTTATGCAGTAAGTGCTTTCTTAGGCTGAGGAAGAAATTATTATAATATTCATAAATACAAAATACTAAGTAGCATGTACGCTGATGATATATAAATACATGAAATCGTACCTGAACTTAATAAAACGAAATCTGGATTTGAAAACAAACAACATATGCCGCTCCAATAAAAAACCCATCACAATTAGTAACCCGATATAAACATGTTCATGTTGAATATATAACCACACGTACAATGTATAAAATCAAACTGTAACCATTAACCCAAATTAATGAATGCAATATCTCAAATTGAATATTTTATCCAAATGTATTTCGATTCTTGTAACTCCTATTCGAATCGTTTGATTTCTGTTTACAATAAAATCGTGGACTGATTTAAACATGTCCATGTTGATTGCATAATTGAGTGAAGAGTTCCGGGTAAAACTGTTTTCAGGTTATAACGTAACTGGATATGCACCGTGTGATCCTGGTTGTTCAGTCAACCTAAGCAAATTGGCTGTATTATGTGTGTGCAGCCATCCTGAAGACACCGTATAAAAGCATTCCTCGAGAAAACTAATTTCTGAGCGGTGGCCATTGTAAAACGCGGGTTAAATCTTGATCTTTTCTTATGTCACAACACCTAGCACGCATTCAAAACGCTTACAGTACATTCTCAGTAAACACAAGCGACGTTGAACACAAAGTAGATATCAAAACTCAAATCATCTAAAGTTCAGGAGTATATGAACATAGCACAGCAATATAGAATGAAAATATAGAATGACTATCCACTGAACTTTTAATTGATGGTAATCTGTGCATGTTAAATGGCCGTTTGGGTACCCAGGATTTCACTTGGGTAAAGAACGGGGCATCAGTTGTTGAGTATGTCGTAACTACACATGAACAATTAGGCCACTTTGTAGATTTTGATGTAACTACGATGTCTTCTATTATTGATGGTAGTAACGTTCCAGACTGCATTCCAGATAAGTCTATATATATGTATATTATATATAGCACATCATACTAGTGCATTTAAATGTTTTGTATTGAACGAGAAGATGGCAAGGGAGAAGAGAAACAACGAGTTCGGAGAACGAGTTGTTTCTCTACATCCATGACGACGGAAGCGTGACTACTGAGGGTCCAGTGTAATGATTTTCCGTTATCTAGGCCAAGTGATATTGGCAACCACGTGACACGTGATGCGATTGACACAAGTGCCACGAAGTTTAGTTTCATGATTTGTGGCTATTGAGATCGCATTTTTTAAACTTATAAAGTAAGAGTGACATTGTATGATAAATAGGTTATCACACTCGTGTGTTTAGGGATGGTTAATAACCTGCATTAGGAATAACATTAGGAATAAACACTATGTTTATTTCTTATGCAGGCTATTAACCATCCCAAAACACACTCGCGTGATAACCTATATTTACCATTCGATCTCAATGATATCTCAAGGGCTGATTTTTGTCATATTAAAGTCTGGATTAAGTCTCTCGATAGTCAATCCTGGTATAATGATCTGTATTACGACCGTGGTCACCTTAACGGAAATAAACTACTTACCTATCTGTTATTTAAGAAATTATTAAAGCCAGAACAGTATGTCACCTCACTGTTTACAAGATCCCAACGTAGTGTACCGAGTAAGCTTCGTTGTGGCACTAGGATAGAACTAGGCGGGTATACCCGCCCGAAAACGCCTTTAAAGAGATTTGTAAATTTTGTTGCAACAAATCTGTGTAAGATGAGGTACACTTTCTCGCCGAGTGAAACTTTTATTCAGATATCAGATATAATGTATGGCAGGATATCTCCCGTATTAACAATCTATTTTGAGAAATGTCCTCAAAAGCTCAATCTGTATTCTTATTACGTAATGAAAGATTTCTGAAGCTTCTTCCCGCAATAAAAACACAAATGTATAATAGACGAAAACACGCGTTTCAGTCCTGGACAACAATTATCAGTGTGTACATTAATATTTTAACGTGTTAGTCTTGTCTTAATAAGTTGACATATTTATGTGGATTTTAAGTAGTTATCGTGTTTCACAGGCCGCACGGCCGGGTGGTCTACATTTTTTATTGTGAATTTTATGTTATTTTAACATGTCAATTGTATACCACGTGACACGTTAATAAACTATTTTCTTTCTTTCTTATGTCACAACAGCTAGCATGCATTCAAAACGCTGACAGTACATTCCCAGTAAACACAAGCGACGTTGAACACAAAGGAGATATCAAAACTGAAATCATCTAAAGTTCAGGAGTATATGAACATAGCACAGCAGCTTAAAATGAAAAATATGACTGTCCACTGGACAACATGATAATTATCCCGTTACACCTCACACAGCAGAAAAAGCTATATTTCTACAAACACATTCCCCTCGACCCCCATACAGTGCAAGATAATAACAACTTGTATCTGAACCAGTCCCTTTACTTATGTACCTATACATCACATACCCCAGCAAAATGTCCCATGGCCACATACAAACAGCCCGTTGGAAATTAAGAACAAGCACAGTTGGGTGATGATACATGCTTTGATACTATACTATATACAGGAGTTGATAGGTTTCAGATTTCTTAAATTTGGGTAAGTTAAGATGACTAATATCTACCTGTGCATCACCAATTGCGAAGAAGGAGAGAAAGCAAGTGGAACGGAGATCTTTATTACAGGAGTCTTGCTTGACATCGGTGCAAGACTCCATTCCGAAAAGTCGCATCATAATATTATAATGAAGTTGTTATCCATAAAGTATCATGTTTTTCTTATTATTCATCAACTTTCTAAAATGCCAATAAAGCAGATACTTTGGTGAAGGTTTGTAAAGATAATTCTATGCGGCGTTGACACCCTCAACATACAAGATAACAATAGAAGAAGATTTTGGAGATCCACGGCATAGCCTAAGACCTTGAAGGTGGTCAGAATTCTTTGAGTTTAAGGCACTCGGGAAGAGCAACCTCCTCATGGTGAGTGCTGGGTGACGCTAATAGCTCTTCCCCCGTATTGACCGTGTTTCTTCAACACACCACTTCGACCCTTACTTTACCTAGACGGATGGTAGAATTAGACTGGTTCTATGAATCGGCCGGTCGCGCCAAGCCCTGTGCATAGTGAGTATTTTTGCACATTGAACTTATTATCGGGTATTGGGCATCTCGATTTCTAGTGTATAAATTATTGATTATATTACATTGCCTAAAGTCCTATGTAAGAAGGCGGTGGCTCATGGCCAATCTGGTGATTTTGAAATCTGAATAATGTATGTCTCCAATTTCTTGCCATGGGCCGAACCAGTCTGGTATTAAATTGGTAGACAAATGTAGCTATTCACGTCGTGTTCACTTGAGTATATCCCTAATATATCTCGGATATCCGGTGCAAATTGACACTGTCCATATTGACACTCAATGGTTGGTGAGGAGCATGGGTGCTGAATCTATATTCTTTTCATTATGACAACAGAACTACCTGGTTGATCAAGAAATAATAAAAGAGACTAATCGACAATGCCGACGAATCTTTGAGAACTGTTTCCTCCAATGCTGATTCCTTGTGATTGAGGCAACTGATTTTCTGCCGATAAAACTAAATCCTTTTGCTGTTTCGAAGGCTGTTTGGAATTTGTGGGAACGTCTCCCGTCTCCGTAGTGGTTCACTCCTGGTGGAATGTGCACGGAGACACATAACGTTAAAATCCAGTCGTGGTACGATTCGTGATAGAGTTCGTTGATTGACATGTCTGAGGAGGACATTGCTACAGAGCGTCATGATCAGAATGTAACAGCAGTAAAACCTTTCACCGTCAAAAAAGAGGGTATAATAGTGAAAACAAACACGTATCGCTTGACGTTTGCTTGTGCTTCCCTGCCGCAGTCAATTAAAGGTGTATGTTTTAATATCGGAGTAGACGTGTATGTCCCCAGCCCATTCCGGTGTTACAAATGCCAACAATTCGGTCATGGATCAACTCCTATTGTGTCTCTGTGATATGTCATCGATGTGGTGGGAACCACGAAAATCTACAGATACTCGTGACTGGAATTAGTACTCAATTTTATAAATGAAGGTCTGATGTGGCAAATGTATTGCACGTTATGAAATGTGCGCAGGGAAGTGCAGCGAGAGGAATTATCAGCTGAGTTGAAAAAACAAACATCGATCCAAGGAATAACCCAAAACATGCCGAATTATTAATTACTTTTATCTTGCACAGCGGATTTGTCAAAAAGGTATTGTTTATGTATGTAGATTTACACTGAATACACCTACATTCTGTGGTAAAGTGGCTGTGTAAAAACACCGCCCTGCCTTCAATGAATGAACCACCAATACGTTGATTGATTGCTCGTTGTTGTCTAACTAAATATTTGTTTAAAGAATGGTGGAAATCATGCAAATAGCTGTCAGGTGTGCTATTTTGGGTGAGCAATGACACTATACATGAATGTGATAAAATGAGAAACTATCACTAGTTATAACGTTATATACATTTCTTGCATATGAGACTATTGGAAAACACATGACACTGAACAGGATACTTTGTCAGCTGCAGATGAATGGCATATCGTTCTTTTGTGTGGATTTTGATGGATACAATCCTCCAGCAAGGTAATGGCCTGACATTATTGCTGTAACTTTAGTCGGTTTTAATTTTAATATTTGAATTTTATTTGTTCATTTGTTGTAGCATTCAGGTGAATCATTCCACTTCATTTATGTGGCCGTGAATTTCGATGAGACAGACAACATACACTAAGACGCACTTAGGGCGTGTGTGTGAAATATGATTCACGTTGGCAATCTATAAAATATGTCTAGATATATAACTTCATATTTACACTTATGCATAACACTTCACTATATTTATAACTTCACTGACAACAGTAGGTTAGACCTACTTGGGTTGTAAGTCCAGATTTGAAGGGGTAATCATGCGCCGATGTATTGGCCACACAAGATATACACATCATGATGAATATTTATTGAAAGGTGAGGATCCTTCATTTTGCATCCTTTGTGATGAAAGAATCGCGGTCAAGCATGTCCTGATATTTCCATCACAAAGGATAACCATTGCGGTGCATAAACAGTTAAAGATCTCTTTGGTAATGTTAATTATCATTTAATTGTAGATTTTTTAAAAGAAATATAATTCTTTGATTTTTTTTATTAATATGCATTATGGATAGATTATTTTTTTATGATTTGAAGTTTAAATTAGTAGCTGAAATTGTTAGTGGCTGTATCCTCAAAGGGGGTTAAAGTTTTGTAAAATTATTGTCCTCCTGAGAGGGTACCTAATTCCCAAATCTTTCAAAGTTAAATTTAAGCTCGCCAGATTTGTAAGCGTATTAGTTTTGTTCTTTTAAATTTCGGCTTAATGTTTCCTACAATCGACAGAGACTGAAGGGATGGTGTAAATCTATGTAGGGTCCATGCAGGTAGCAAAAGCACTGTAAGTCCCCGTGGTCCCTTCTATGGTGATCAACCGTCAGTTGTTGGCGATCTTTAGCCTAGTTTTATATTGTGTTGTCCTCTATAGCTAAAATGTTTTAGATTTAATTACTGGTTTCTGTCAGTGATAATCTAGTTATTTTACTGTCCTTCGTCGACCGTTTTATTGTAATTTAATTCCATTTATTATCAATTTATAAATTTTCGAGTCACGATATGGCTGAAATATTGCCGATGTGACTATAAATTCTTAACTCACTCACCCACTCTTTGAGTTTAATGGTGCTTTACAGGCTCCACCATTGAACGGATTAGTGATCTATAAATGTGAACCACTGCTCACTTGGAACTTATTTTTTATAGATGTTGGGTCTTGATATTTAATATACTGAACATCATTGAAAACGCAGCAGTCTAAAATTGTATATATTTTCATCAAGATGGATTTCAGCATGACAATGATCAATGAATATAATTAACATGAAGTCGAAGGGCATGTCCAGTTGCACAAATGCCTTAGAAACAAATGCCTGTCCACAGTATGACTCTTAATTCCAAAATGCATCAACATGCAGCCACGCCATGAACAAAGCGGGAATGTTATTCTGAAATCATACTGACTGTGACATTAAAAGCAGGTGTATGAGAACCGATTTTCATTGCTTCACTAACGATTGTTAAACGAGGACAGAGATGCCGAGGTTAACACCTCACGAAAGAGAACGTGCACTAGGCATGACTCAGGTTGGCACCAGCAGCAGGTATATTGCTCTACAACTTGGACTTGGCCACTCCACCATCGTTAGGCTTCATAGACGACATCAGTAGACAGGCAGCACCCGTGATCTTCAATGACCTTGGCAACAACGTGTTACGACGCTGAATCAGGATCGCCATATTGACCTTGTCCATATCAGTGATTGAACACTGCCGACTGCCAGGACTGCTGCCCTAGTTCAAGGTTGACTTTGGGGTCATCAGCGCTGACCCCATGCGACGCCGTCTACATGCTACAGGGCTCCATGCTCGACGTCCTTACGTTGGACCAATTCTGTCTGACAGACACCGTAATGAGCGTATACTATGGGCTAGCAGGCATTTTCAGTAAAAATTAGAACAAGGGCATGGTGTGGTAGTCACTGACGAGTCACGTCTTCATCTACGTAATGCTGACGGCCGATTACGTGTTTGGCGTAGACGTGGTGAACGTTATGCTGATGCGGCGACAACAGATGCGAAACATCCGGGAGGCTGCACTACTGCAGAAGTGGAATGCCATCCTCAATAACTGTATTCGGACGCTTATTGACTCAATGAGGAGACGTTGAACTGCATGTGTCAATGCAAATGGCGCTCACACGCGATATTGACTTTTCGATTTGACCCCACGTGTGTTTGATCCTTTCTGACTGTGGAACACTTCAATGAATTAGCGTCCTTTCTGTGTTGTTGTTTTTGTCAGTCGTCCATCTGTTATTATCCACTCAAAAAATATCAATTCCTTACATGTGCTTTTAACAATCTGAACTTTTATAAGTGGTGCGTTTTCAATGATGTTCAGTATATAACTGACATTGTCACTGAACAAGAATCAGGTAAATGTTTTAGTAACTGGTAATGGATATTATCAGAATCTGTAGAAGTATCATAATGTATGACGAGGACTAATAACATGTCACCATCCTTAAGATGGTGAACACAAGAACCTTTACGTCTTTTACAACCATTCCTAACCATATTCCTGGACTTAAATAAATGTATTTCAGTAAGTTAAGTTCTGTTTGAATGTATGACAGACTTTTGCATTTAAACTTTTAACTTTATTTAAGTTGTGGACAGAGGTAGGTAACAGATGTTTGTCTGCCGTTTCCCCAGTTTAACAGCTTGTTTAACCATGACTTTCTTATGTGTAGATTTGTAGATGACTTTGGTTTAAATTCATCAGCTATTTTGATTAAACATGAAAATAAGCTTGAATAGGATCAGCAACATTTTGAAAGACTGGGATTTATTCTATTTAGTAGAAGGTGGAGTATCAAGGTGGAGTATGAATTTATGGTTGTAAGGATAGTTGGGAAATAGGCACTTCTACAAAGGGCTTTATAAGCTGACCAATCGTATTCATTACAACTATTGGACCTAACAAAAGACCACAGGAGTTCAAAAAGGAGTATAGATATTTATGATCAAAATTAATTCACGTACTACCAATGCACACCATATTAATAATGTCGCAAACCTCACACTTGGTAATGCTTTTCATACACATTCTATATGGGGCGACAACTCGATACATGTTTATATTGAAAACTGTCGGGTTGTCGCCCTTTTGTAGAGTTAGAAATTTTAATCAAAGTTCAACAATGCGACGGGGATTACAATGCGACAGATCGCGGTTTGGTTAATTTGGACACTTTTTGCTTGTTTCTGTAAGGGCGACAATGCGACAGCACGCCAATGCCCCTTCTAGGATTCCATACTATTTTGCTATTCGCTGTTTGAGCTTTACGATAAGCCCGTGCACAATGAAACCATGCACTGCTTGTTGCCCAAGACAGACACATGTGTGACAGCAAACAGTGAGCATCTATCTATGGACACATGGACGTCATATAGATGCTGGTAACTCTGGTTGGTTATACACTACTCTATAGGTCACAATTAAGACATTATTTCGAAAATGGCGACATTGTTGTTGATATTCATTGTTTCAACACTGGGTATCGACTCTGCACGTGGAGCGTGTGTGGCGGACTGTGACTGGAGTGTGGGAGAGTGGGGAGAATGCAGTAGATCTTGTGGTGGAGGGTACCAGACCAGGAACCGAACACGTTGTTGTCATGACAACGAGTCCACGAAAACATGCCAGGAACGATGTCAGAGCAAGTCCGTTGGCGATGTCCCTGAAACCTACAGAACGTGCAACAAGTTTTGCTTCAATGGAGGGAGGTTTGATGAAGACACAGGTCTGTGTAGGTGCAGACAGGGATGGACAAGCACCTGCTGCCAAGCAGGTAAGGAAAATATTTTACATTGTTCAAGTCATTTTAAAAACCTAAGGATATTTCCATCATTTGCTTATGAATGTTATTGATCAGTATGTTAATTACATGAGGTGTGGAATACAGACACCAGAGACTACATCTTCTTGAATACTGATCAGCAGCAAAGACTGTTCGAAAGTTGAATTCAGCTGCCTTGTCGTAAATCTTGTGGGTAGTGTTTTGTCACACGGAATATTTTTGTACAGATATAAACATGAAAGATATTTTGACTTGACCTTTGAAAATCAGAATGATAATTGAGTGTTACTGAATGATATCAGTTGTCGTCCTTTGCCAAACTAATGTTTTGATTTTGCAAAACCGAGATGAAATTCTCCCTCGTATGGTTGGCGTATAATAATAAGTGTTGTTTTAACAAAAATGATAGGAAGACTGCAGAAACAGAAATATGTAAATAATAAAAAAAATGATAGATGTCGAGGCCTGCAAGCAACGTTGTCGAAAATTTAATGCCAGCGCCTTTGGATATCAACAATTCAATCAAATTCGGGAAAACATTCTTTTACATGTTTGCAACTTAAGAAAATGATTACTCTGCTTATGAAAGTCAGTCACCTCATAATATTTCATAACTGTCAAAATAAGTTTGGAATGCTTTTCTTTATACGATTCTTTCCCACGGAATGGAAATTTAGGATTCTTTCAATGTTCTTTAACAGAGCTTTAGTGTGTATTTATTATTATGTTTCAACGCAGAGAACATTAGAAAAAACGTACTTTTGTTTGTTACAATTTTTAGATAAGAATTAAGTCACACTATAAGCCTCAGTAACAGAACATACTAGAACAGAACTTTATTACACTGAGGCAAAGGACCTCGGCATATGATGTACCAACACACACAACATAATGAAGCCGACAAAGGACTTTAGCAATTTTCATGATGATTTCAGTATATTTATACTAAGGTTTCTTTTAACAGTGATTCTTGAAGAGTTAAAGAGCATATTTGGTTGATTCCTATATTTACACGGGATATACAATTTACGAGCATCGTTAAACTACGTACATTATTAACACAATGGTATTTATCACCAATGTCGTTCATTTGACACGATTTCCAAATATGATCACTAATTGGAGTGCTGTTCCATCTCCCTGTTTCATTTGGCAAGCGGCGACGCGGTGTGTTCGAGGGAAGAATATCTTAGGCGCTGAAAGGAAAGGAACATAAACAACCTCGCCCTGTTTTATTTATATACATGTTTCACAGGTTTGTTGTCAATACCAGATCAACCTGTTTAAGTCACATGGTGTACGTCACAAGCCTCAATGAACAACGCGTGCATGTGAAAACATGAGGTATACTAGCCAAAAGGAAACTGTGAGCATAGGAAATTGACTATATATTAGAACTACAAGTGTACAGAAATACGGACGTAAATGCAGTAATTAGTGAAACGAATTGAAAATATGCATGTGCTCCTTTTCTTGAATGTGTGGTTTCGGCACGGACAGGTGCAACACGTTTGTGCATGTGCATTTCGATAAACGAGAAAGTCTCAAAGTCAGGTGGCTGCGCATTTCCATTGCGATCGAAACACCATTTCAGCAATACAAAGACATCATCAGAACAGTAATGAAATTACCGATCGGTCAAGTGGAGGACGTTCTCGAGTCACAACGCCTAGACTGGACAGAAAGATGCGGGTAACTCATCTCCGGTAGAAATTCCAGACTGAACTGACCTTTTCTCAGACCATTCCAGCCTATCCACCCCAACACGTCAGTACGGGATACGACCACGTCGTCCCGTCATGCGACCTACCTTTTCATCCGTCAACCTCGGTTGTGGTGAAGGACTGTCGTTTCCACAGACGTATCCAGATGTAGCACATTCAGTAATGACCCACGTCTGCGTGTTTACAAATGTGTGTTATGGGTGTGCTACTGTGTGGGGAGGAATATGTGGGCAGGAGAGAAAACTACCTGTTATCGTATTTTTCGCCCAATTTTCCAGCGAGCTTGAGGTGACGGGATCGAGCCCACCTGTGACCGGTTGTAAAACCTTGGAGTCAACTTTGTGTGCAGACTCTTTCGGTGTTGTCACAACCCCTAGTGTACAGTACACAACCCCGTGCGCTTAAAAGAACCCACGAATCCGTTGGTAGATGACCAGATGATGGCCACATGAATACGTGCAAACACCTAGTTGCGGGTACAGCAACGTTCAGTGAACTTGGACAAAGTACTGTGACTATGTGTTCCAGTCCACCCAGCTGTGAATGGGTACCTTGTAAGGATGGGAACGCCACACTAACCCGGTGCGCCTAGTGGCTGCTAGAATTGTATGATCCCCATGGAGTTGAGATTGATAATACGACGTTGAGATTGACATCCAGTGATCGAGGGAAAAACAAAGAGTCTTTGAGCAGCTGATCTGGATATTGGCGCTATACAAATGGATAGATGGATGGATGGATGCATGCATGCATGCATGTATCTATGTATGTATGTATGTCACGAATTTTCAACGTATAGCTGTGGCCTTCTTGAACAAAAGACATGTCCCATATAGAATACTCTAGGATGTCGTGGATCGTTGTGTTCGAGAGCATCACCCGAGGCCCACATGACACGTTCGAAATGTGCGTGTCATGGGACCGTCAAATTGGAATTTCTTTGATAGGTCAAGAAACAAGAAAAGCCTTTCAAAAGGCAACGTTGGAGGCACCTGAGTAAATTCAGAAATTTAGCGAGAAGGACATGCGATCATTTGAGGGGTGAAGCTGATTTCACGATGAACATACCTCCGTCTAGTGGAGAGTTGCTTTTATTAGAGATCGTTACTCGCATCGCAAATACGGTACTCCAGTATATGACATTTCATATCAAAGGTCTATTCATGTCCTCTTGAGGATACAGCCACTAATAATCTCGGTTACTAACTTATTCTACCGATTATGAATTGTCATTGATTTACAATACATATTCATCGAAATTGTTCAATATATTCTATTTCTTTCAAACATGCAATGATGAAATGAAAATTGACATTAGTAAAAAGGTCCCTCGATAAAGCTTTGAAATATTTATCCCTTTTGATGGAAAAAGCAATACAGTCAAGCAGGACATAGTTGACTGTGATTCTTTCATCACAAGGGATACAGAATTCAGCATCCTCATCGTTTCGTAAATATCCACGAGCATATCGTGAATGGCCAATACGACATCATCTTAATATAACCTCTTCAATGTGTTTTGAATCACTATTTAAAAATGTGATGATACCCGGTGTTCGTGAAGAGGTTTAGCATGCCCTGCCAGACCAGTAACACCCGCCATCTAGTCGCCAAATTTGCCTCAACATGAAAGTAGTTTTTGCCTGACGCTGCACAGCAGTTCCTCCATACGACGGCGGCCTGTACGACAGGAGCTGTGCCAGTTTACACTTATCAGAAGTCAACACAAATTCCGTGGTCTAGACTACCATTTTTCTGGAAGCTACAGTGGCTGAGTGGGTTAGATGGCTGACTTTGTGTGCCTGACTCTGACACTGTGGGTTCGAATCTCGGATGGGTCTCAACCCAACAAAGTTACTAGAATCTGTGCTTTACTGAGAAAGTGTGATTCCAAATATAACCTGTGGCGTGAGGACTATCCCGTATCCGGTTTGTCAAAAAAGCAAATACGTATGCCGATCTGACATATACTGCAACGCCAAGGAATAAACCATTTAACAAAATAGAGTGCATCAGGCAAACTGGTCATGAACCACTGAGGGAGCAGGCTTTAAATCCCTCGGGTGAAGGCGCAATCATCATTACACATTCGCTTATCAACTAATACTTACGTATCAGGGACATCAGTATCAATCAGTATCAATTTCAACAGTTCTGAACAAATTCAAAATAGTACAAACAAATCTCCATAAAAATATTTGAAGTCATTGATAACCTTGTTATTGTGCACTTTGGTTTTATTGTATATATCACCCACCTATAACTCACTGTATATCACTACCCGTGAAGGTCCGGGTTAGAATGAATCTTCAGTAACCAATGCTTGTCGTAAGAGGCGACTAACGGGATCGGGTGGTCAGACTCGCAGGGTTGGTTGACACATGTCATCGGTTCCCAATTGCAAAGTTCGATGCTCATGCTGTTGATCACTGGATTGTCTGGTCCATATTGATTATTTACAGACTGCCGCCATGTAGCTGGAATATTGCTGAGTGCGGCGTAAAACTACACTCACACACTTACTCACTGTATATCACTGTCAGTTTTCATTCACACAAACCAGTCCGTGCCATGCATTATCTGAAAAGCTTAACAGATACCGTTGGCATATATTTTTAGTTTTACGCTCGATTTTAAATACAACTGAAAACAAAACGCCTAAAACGCCTAACTCCAACTTCTTACTCCATCGAGCAAAACTCAACGAAAAGCTATATCATAAAAATGTTGTTCATAATAATCAGCAGGCACAATGACATATGAATAATTATTGATTAATAAGAGGGTTAATTATGTTGCTGATATATTACAACTAAATGAAATCAATGGCTGACAAGTTTCTGTTGTTTATTAAGCTGCGGATGCTGGTGGATACAACTGTGAAGAAATGCCCAATGTATCATCCACTGACTACATTGTAAGTATTAAACGTTCACATTTAGCTGTGTCTTTTCCATAAATTATGCCTGTAACAAACTCAAGATTGAAACAACGTTGTTCATAAAATCTGAACCTACTTTAAGTATGTGACAACCCGTACTCCAGAAAGCTATGCCCACAAAATGTAGTTGTTATGGTAACATATAAACCTAAAGTGTGCTTCTCACTATATGTTAAGAATCTCTTCTTTTCCCGGAATAACCGCATTTGAGGTTTTTGTTTGCTCTCAGGTTTTACTTTTGTAAGTAAGACCTCTTCCCAGATTTTACTTTTGCAAGTAAGACCTCGTCCCAGGTTTTACGTTTTGTAAGTAAAATTTCTTCCCAGGTTGTATTTTTCCTAACCCTATATCAACATCAACATTCAAATGATATATGAGTGTTTGAAATCAATTGAGAAATATCGTCCAAGATCAATTTCAAAGTGCAAATGTTTTCCCAAGCAGGATTAGAACCGCATCTATCAGGTTAATAAGCGGACGCTCTACCTCACGGCCACCGAGCCGACGAAGACGTTGGGGTTGAATTATCTATTTATAGTTACTGTCATTAAATTGATTTTACTTGCGCTTCAGTTATTGTTATGTAGCTTCATTAAATGATCATCTACATTATAATTATCCATCATTGACGGTTTATATGTTAGGAAAACACTTCCCCTCGGTTTTGGTAGAGAATGTAAAACCTTGGGATTTCCCTCCTCCCTGGGTTTTACATTCTCTACCAACACCCCGGGGAGTGTTTCTCCTATACATAGTAATCAAGGTGGATATTCCAATATCTACCAAATTCATGGGTTTTAATACTGAAGTATGCTTTTTCAGAATCAGAACCAACAGCACCATGAGATTTTCCCCGAGGACTTTACCGGATACAGATTTTTGGTGCTGACGAGAAGTAATGATAACACAAGCTGTAGTGTGAGTGTTGTTTATGTATAAAGATTGAGTCGATAGACGTATAACTATTAGTGGAGAGTGAGGGCACAACCTACAGGACATGTCCTGTTATATCAGTATTACACTATTTTTTAGAAAATACCTTCTTTGTTGCAGCTGCTGCGAATGTACATTGAGGGAGATAGAGGGTCAGCATCTGGGATATGTCTTCATCCCTCTAGGCCAGCCTTGTGGATGCCTTGGAAAACTGGAGATGACATTACAGCACAGATAGGAAATATCAAATTGATATTTTTCGAGGTAATTATAACCAACTATATGTTTCCTGTTTAACATATAACCCATCTCATATCGGTGCAACTCACAACCCTGCAATTGTCATGTATTAATTTGTTGTCTTCTATGTAACACATAGAACTTAATACTTCTGTCTGGCACTTAAAGTTTATATGATATTTCGGGCAGCAATTTCGTACTTGTTCTGCACTTAAAATAGTCATAGTTACAGATCGTGCCATTTCTCTCTTCCTTTTTATCCTGCCGACATATAATGAAGGGGGTATCATCAACGCCTCGTATGTCTGTCCGTCCGACTGTCCGTAATCATTTCGTTTCCAGAGCAAAACTCAACAAAACTTGGCAAAAATATCCAAAAGACCCTGAAGTGGTGCCTTTTGCTACGTGCCCATTTTGGCTTTTTGGTTTGTTTTTTTCTTGATTTATATGGAAACAATATGGTTTCAAAAGGAGTGGTGGATTTCGTTTCCGAAGCACAACTTGAAAACCATGATAGATTTTTCACGGTGCCTTGTGATACTCGGTTTGCTAAAAACTTATGTTTTGTCCGTTTCCATGGCTGAAAGTTTGATTTTAACTGTTCATAGTGTTAGGTTTGTCAGAAAGAGTACTGGAGATTCTTTCATGAAACTGTGCACAAACAAAAACCAGGTTGTAAACTTTTGGTATTAGTGATTATGTTAATTTGTATTGTTCTTTTGAGTGAGTGAGAAATTTAACGTCACCTCGGCAGTATTTCATCCATATAGTGACGAGTGAGTGAGTGAGTATGGTTTAACGCCGCTTTTAGCAATGTTCCAGCAATATCACGGCGAGGGACATCAGAAATGGGCTTCACATTTGTACCCATGTGGGGAATCGAACCCGGGTCTTCGGCGTGAAGAGCCAACGCTTTAACCACTAGGCTACCCCATCTAACCATATATATATATAGTGACGAGGAAGGTTTTTCATACACAATAAATATACGTTGTTAAATAATCAGTCATCGAAGGACTGTAAGATTACTAGAGTATCACAGATGGAGTCTAAAACTAGCATGGAAATCTAAAACTATTTTATTTACGAAGACACTACAATGTAAAAACAGGCTATAGATCGCCAACAACCGAAGGTGGATCACTAGACTAGAGACCAGGGGACTTACAGTGCTTTTGCTACAGGCATGGACCCTAGTTGGATTTACACCATCCCTTTAGCCACTGGTGACTGTAGAAAAAGTTTAGCCAAAGTTTAAAAGAGCAAAACTACTACGTTTAAAATTTGGTAAGTTTAAATTGAACAATTGTTCCTTTGACTTGACATTGGTGCGTACCTAACATAAAAGTACAAAATTACGAAACCCCTTACAATGTTATTGTTTTGATAGCTCAATTGCCCCTAGTATGGTGATCTTCCTTCAGTTTTTTGCGATCAATAGCCCAATTTTACGTTGTATTGTCCAAAAATAGTTTTCTACTTTTAAAGATATATGGTAGCTATACTGAGTCAAAAAAAGAAACTTCACATTCTTCTTCAGGGCACTATAAAAGAACAAGAGATGGTAAGATGGTTAAATTGTTATGAATTCATTGCTGAGATCTGTGTGATGTACTCGATACACTGACAGTGCCATAATCACCTCCATTAGGCTACACCGCCGTTCCAAAACATGGGTAAACAGAATGTCAAGTCACAAGAATAAAAATGCGAAATTTCTCAGTTCAATATCGTGTATGGCCGCCCCGCGCATTCACCACTGCCAAACACCGTCTCCTCATCGACTGCCTGATGCTTGTGAACACGTGGTTGGGGATTCTGCGCCATTGCTCTTGCAAGGCAGCGCCAAGTTCCTGCAAATTCTGAGGTTGGTTCCTAAGACCACGAAGCCTTCTCCCAAGTGCATCCCAAACGTGCTCTATTGGATTAAGGTCAAGGGACCTCGATGGCCAGTCCATGACGTTGATTCCAGCGTTTTGAAGGAAATTTCGTGTCAACATCGCGGTATGCGGCCGAGCATTATCATGCTGGAACTGTAGACCTGGGCCATGAGCCGCCATGAAAGGAACGAGTTCAGGGGTGAGCACCTGGTCACGGTAAGCAGCAGCTGTGAGGTTTCCACGGATGACCAGAAGTCGGGAACGGTTGTTCCCACAGAAAGCACCCCACACCATGCAACTTCCGCCCCCGAATCTGTCGACTTCCTGTACACAACATTGGGCATACCGTTCACGACGTCGTCTCCAGACTCTATGCCTGCCGTCCGCGAATCTGAGGGTAAACCTGGATTCATCGCTAAAGACGACTCGATTCCAGTCTCTCTGGGTCCATCGGAGGTGACGTTGGGCCCACAGCAGACGTTGACGTTGATGAAACGGCGTCAATATTGGCCCACGATATGGACGTCGAGAATGGAGATTGGCAGCCCGCAACCAATTTCGAATGGTCTGTGAGGACAGTCGACCTCTAAAAATCTCAGCCCTGGTTCGTGTTGCCAGCAGAAATTTGTCACGTAGGTGACGTAGGACGATTTGACGTTCTTCTGCTCGTGACGTCATACGTGGACGACCCGACCTCAGAAGTGGTGCCAGTTTGTTGTAGACAGTACGACGGCTGCATCCCATTGCTCTTGCGACGTCAATAACTGATCTTCCTGCTCGCAACATGCCAACGACACGTTCACGTTGCACATTTGACCATCGTGACATTTCAAGTACCGTTAGAACTGTGGTTTAAAAGTGTTTTTTCAATTCTTGAGGCCAATGCAAACACGTGCATATGAAGTAAACTTCGATGCGAAGATCACGTGATCGACTGCACGTGCAAAACCTGATTTGGCACTAACGTCATTTGCATGACGAATCGATGGGTTTGAGTGGGTTTTGCTAACGTTTTTCTAGAGTGGAAAGAAAGGGATCCCATTTCGGATACATAGATGTATCATCAGAGAAAAATTATTCATTCAAGTTTCTTTTTTGACTCAGTATAGTTTTAACTCATTTTGTGATACTCTAGTAATTTTATTGTCCTTCGTTGACAGGGTTTTATATAGTTTATGTATGCATTATGATATAGTCATGATATGGCTTAAATATTGCCGATGTGACTTTGACTCACTCACTTTGATAGCTCAATAACTACTCGTGCATACGGACGGACAGATTAGACACAAATTCTCTCATCAAGTTGGACTTTAAGTAACTGTCAGATCATTTGTTCTGTCAACTTTGTCATCTTCTGATGACTCTTGTTTTGTGACGGAAGGTATGTTTGTTTCAACTTAAGCCGGATACAGTTTGTGCCTGGCGACCAGCTGGAGTAACAGTGACAAACATCCATTCGTCACGAAGTCAATATTTCTCCTGTGCCCAGTCGGTTCAGGATTCAGGACGGACCATGAGGAGGGTTCGCGAAGCTTTCACTAGAAGTATGTTGAACATCTTAATTGTGTAATGTGTAATTGTATATCAGCTGATATTCAGTGGTATTAAAACGCATGACGCACTGAAGATGAATGAATAACTAAACAAATATACATTGAAACACACAGCTTAAGGTTTACAACCACGATACGTCCTAACTCTAGCAGCAGCAGTACGTAACAGGTCCTGTTATACATGTCTGTGCAGTCTCAAATGCTGTAAAGTCAATACCGAATATATCGTTCTTGAATACGGAATTATGTTGAGAGCTAGCAAGCAAGCGATGTTTACGGCCATGTAAAAGGCACTAGATCGCTCTCACCCAGATCAACATAGGTGCGGCAAGGGTTCTAGAAGTAATCACCTTTTAAAACATGACTACTACTTATGTAGTGTTCTGAAAATGATGTAGGAAGGTACCTCTTTTTACTATGGCTACGAGACAAATTTATGAGAACTTCATTCACATGCTGCCATTTACAATATTCTCTACCTCTATTCTGCAACATAACATGATTTTCTACATATACGTATCTGTAAGTTAGGGGTCGAGGGGCGTGTTAGATGGTCAAGAATGGTGAAAGGGTGTGATTATGTATTCACTTGTTAAATTAGTCCCTGTATTCCAGTTCTACCAATCGTTTCACAGGACTCACAGTAACAGTTTATACAAGCAACATTTTTTATGCTGGCACGGACTCGGGCTTGTTTTTGCGGGTGCAGGGTCGGACCGGACGTGACAGTGAAAAGCAACTCTCTGGGTCGTTTGAAAGAAATGATGTTGATAGGACTGTTATGGACGTTGGGGATATAGGTCGACTCTATGAAGTGAGGTGTGTTAACTGATTTTTACACTTTCTCAGTGGGAGCCGGGGCAATTTATACTTATCCGGGGGTTAGTCTAAATTTAAAATTTGTTACATTTTGCCACTTTCTAAATAGCATTGTGGATTCATAGCTTTCGGTCGTGGGAGTAATACCAATTTACACTCATCGGAGGCGTACGCAGTCAAGATAACCAGTTGTCCGACTTCCAATTTTTTGGAAGCTGCGGTGGCTGAGTTCGTTGAGTGGCTGGCTTTGTGTGATGGCAATTAGGTGCCTGAATCTGAGGGTGTGGGTTCGAATCCCGGATGGTACTCAACAACAAAAAGTACTAGAATCTGTACTTTACTGAGAAAGTGTAATCCCAAATATAACATTTGTTACATTTAACCACTTTCTAAATGGCAATGCGTATTTTTTATTTATGAACAATGTTTAATGTTAAAAGTGTTTAATAATGTGCCTAAATCTGTTATTGGTAAAATGTTGCGATGAATACATTTAACGATATTGCAGAATACGAACTATCTGAGTTGGTTTAATTAGGATAATTGTATGTACTTTTCATGGGCATATTTTAATTGATACACTTAATGCAGGTAAACTTTACTTGTTACAGAATACGCTCAGACGACGGAGGTTTCGGTTCCGGTTGGCATCTTAATAGGGTCAGCATCTCCTGCTTGACTGTGTTGAATTCTCCAGGATAAATATTTCAATGTTAAAACTGTAAAGGGTCTTTTTAATACTGTTCATTTTCATTTAATTCTTGTTTTTTAAAAAGAAAGTGATTTACTTAATGAATTTTGATTAATATGTTCTGTAGATAGATGTATTTTAGGGTTAAAGTAGTGTAAAATTATTGTCCTCCTGAGGAGGGTACGTAAGTCCCAAACCATTCAAAGTAATCCTAAACCTACTACCATTTTAATCGTAGAATATATGTTCGTTTAATTTGTGGCTAGATTATCTAACATTGCTAATAGCTGAAGGGATGGTGTAAATACAGCTAGGGTCCATGCAGGAAGCAAATGTACTGTAAGTCCCCATGGTCCCTAGTATGTTGATCTACCTTCAGTTGTTGGCGATCTATAGCCTGTTTGTACCTTGTATTGTTATCTATAGTTAAACCGTTTTAGATTTAATTACTAGTTTTAAATTCGAAACTGTGATAATCTAGTTATTTTACTGTCCTTCGTTGACAGGTTTTTACAGTTGAACATTAATTACTATGTAAAAATTTAATTGTTCTCGTCACGATATGGCTGAAATATTGCCGATGTGACGATAAATTTTAACTCACTCACTCACTTAATAGGGTCAGTGAGTTCAAGCATCATCACGACGATAGACTGGTCTACAAACCCATAACTGAGTGTTTCATAATAATTATATAATGTACATCTCTGCCTAACAGCATAACTGTATCTATGCAATGTACAACTTCCAGCATGTTAGAACAATCTTGTGAAAGATATAAGTCTATAAATGCCCCAGAAGCGTGGGTGTTAAAGGCACAGGTATCAAAAGAACCAACTTTGTATGCATATTACGTGTGTGTGTGTGTGTGTGTGTGTGTGTGTGTGCGCGCGCGCACCGGCGTGTGTGTGCGTGTGTGATGTGAGATGGGGGTTACCAGTAGGACAAGTCGTGCTTATCAAGGTCACATCTTCTGACATCACTAATACTCAGTGATCCAGTCATATACCTGTCACTATTATTAATCTGGATGACTCTTTTTGGCAGATAACTGAGACTGGTTATTCTCTGGCATTGACATGTGGTATTTATGAACAATGTTTATTCCTGTGGTTGTAGATTGAAATCCATGAAGATGACAGTACAGTTGTATTTCAATGCAACTGTTGGATTGGCGGAGGGGACCCGCTGGAGAGAACTATCAGTGTCAAGAGTGGTAAGTGGTATCAGATAGTCTTAATAATGACTTTTTGTGAAAAATATAAGCAAGATATTGTTTTACACCCTTTCTGATTGTATCACAGAGTGTGCAAACATCGAGTACTGTCGCAGTCAACGGTGCATTACCTGCGCAGCATGCCTTCCTTCAGATTCAGATTCAAGCTACTTTTATGCGCTCAGCAGTTCCAAAAGACAGTGTTATCGTAAGTACTCCAACCGACATATGGAACAATTTGCATATAGAAAAAGCATTGTTTTACTTTCACTAAGTGCGCACATAATTACATAGAATGGTTACATCCAAGAATAACAGTCCAGCGATGGTAGATTACTCTCTTTTAATGTGTACGGTTCTCAGTGTCCTTCCGTTAAACAGTTTCCCTTAATTTAAATTACTTGTGTACGGTGTCAAGCCATAATAAGTGTCATCATGATACATATTATTAGAATACTTTAAATACTAAATTGGGAGGGGATCAAACAGACTACCCTCCTACACATTATTAGTGCGTTCAAAACTTGATTAGGGCTCCATTGTATATGGTGGAGCCCGCAAAGGCAGTCTTAAAATTCTTGATTCTGTCCACCACCAAGGTCTAAAACTTTGTCTTGGATCCTTTAGAACTTCTCCCGTTGACAGTCTCTACGTCGAGGCCGATGAGCCATCTCTTATACAACGCCGTATAAAACTATCTTTACGATATATTACAAAACAATATTCTAACGAATGGAACCCTGCATATAACTGTGTGTTCAATCCCCTCTATGAGGATTTATAATATAAGAAGTCTTCTCTTGTTCCGCCTCTAGGGCTAAGAATTAAACCATTTATGTCGGCTGCCGGCATTGAGCTGGAAGATATATCACCTTCCCGTCATCTTTCTTCTCCTCCTTGGCAATTAGTGAGGCCACAAGCTGACCTCACACTGACAAAGTGAGTGAGTGAGTGAGTTATTATTTAACGTCACGTCGGCAATATTTCAGCGATATCGTGACGAGAACAATTGACATTGATATAGAATATATATAGTTATTATAAAAACCTGCCGACGAAGGACAGTAAAAATACTAGATAATCACAGATGTCAATATAAAACTAGCGAACAAAGCTAAAATATTCCAATTAAAGAAGACAATACAATGTAAAAATGGGCTATAGATCGCCAACAACTGAAGGTAGATCACCATACTAAGGCCCATGGGGATTATCTATTAAAAAGTAATAAAATACATACAAATCCATATTTGCAGATGGGTCCAAGGATAGTACCGCAGTTGCTTGTGCCACTGGCATTGGATCCAGAACAATATCTTCTCGATTACCAGATCACAGCTCAATTGTCACAGCTGAAGCCAACGCCATATTGACAGCCTTAAAATATATTAATTAACACCCAAAAGACAAACAATATATCATCTTTTCAGATTCTCTTTCTTGCCTTCATGCTATAAAAAATCGCTCTTGTAAACATCCACTTTTAATCGAAATAAATGAATTGTATAATGATCTTGCGACTGGCCAATTCGACATCGTCCTCTGTGGTTACCCAGCCATGTTGGAATCTCTGGTTACAATGGCCAATCTTGCTGCCGAGGCAACGCTCAACAAATCTGTGACACAATTTCTCATTCCATACTCCGATTACAAAGCTACCATTAGATTATATAACCGTGATCTTAAGCAAATGGAGTGGGGCACCCAGGTAGGCATCAATAAACTACCACAATGCAACTACCATCGGATACACCTACTTGGGTAGTCAGTCCAGATTTATACAATTCAATGATTTCAATTAAAAGTGAATGTTTACCACACAAATGTTTAATAGCCTGAAGGCACGAACGAGAGTCAGAAATCACAATTTGACAGCGATTCTGAACACACTCTTATGATATATGTGCAATTGCTGAGATTTCATATGAGTATGGAAAGGGATTTTGTCACCTTTCAATGATAAAGCGAAGGGTTATTTGTTTTAAACATAGTAGAAGCTGAGGAAGAATATGTTTCAGTGAATCTGACTTCCAACTACCTCTGTCTATTCAGGATGCCAAGTCATTGCAAACTGTGAAAAGATGGAGGAGTGTGGTTGCAATGACTGCCAAGTGTGCTCAAGATGTGAGGGCGTTATGGTGGAAGAATCAGGAATGCGAGCTTATGCCATTTCGGCTGACAGAAAATACTGTAGAAGTGAGTACGTTTAGAAAAAGCGAGCAATCTAAGGTCACTTACAGTATCATTCTGATGAGGAAATGGTAGACCCTATATTTGTAGTAAAGGGTATATGTACTGGTAATACAAATTGTTTTAAGTGAGTATGAGTAAGTGAGTTAGTTAATATTTAACGTCACCTCGGGAATACTTCAGACATATTTTTGAGTGAGTGAGTGAACAAGGTCATACGTTGCTTTTGCCAACCGCTATGCTGCAGACAACCCGAAATGGATCATGGTGAGTATGTAGCAAACAAAACTGGGTCTTTGACTGATGAGTGATTTTTTTTATCCCATGGGCCTATCCCATCCCTTACAACTGATTACAAAGCAAGAGGAATACGATAAGATAATCTGTCTATCCGAACTTCAGAGGCATGTTCATGGCGTCCTGACAGCACGTGGTGTTACCCGGGGACCTGCCAGGAGGAACTGGCCAGTAACTGCATCTGCTCTCTTGGATTCAGTGGTTCAAACTGCCAGAACAGTAAGTTTACTTCACAATTATTACACTTCTTACTTCCAGGCCTCGATTCATTATCCATACCTAAAGTACAAATTGGTGGTGTACTATACATAATGAGTTACTTATTTTGGTAAATATAGACAAACACAAATTTTTCACTGATTGTATACTGTTTAGTAGGTAGCATTAGACACTCAGTGATTGTGACAACGTTGAAAACTTAAACTACTTTTAACAATACCATGATTTGTCACCAGTGGTTTGACTGTTTTCACTATTCAACCCTTCAGTTGACACACCACCCGTGATATTATGGAACAGAATTGTTGTACATGGCCAGGGTAAAGAAACAGCCGAGGCTCCAGTCGACCCGAACAACTCTGACGTCCAGGAAGACTCGTGGACAAACCTGAAGAACATTCACAATATCAGCTATGATTTTCACACAAGCTTCATCCCTTCTGAACTGCCGCCAAGCAGGCATAACTTCATAGATGGTTACAAAGTCGGAATAGTACAGGCAAAAGTGACACTAATCATTTTCAAAGGTACACCGTGAACTATTTAGACAACAAGAAAAACTTGACTTTCAGAAAAAAACCTCGGGGGTCAGAATTGATTTGATATTTTTGTATGAGCCACTTAACGTTAAACCCAATGTCTTTAAACCCCTTCTTCTGTTTCAGCACTCCTTAGACATGCTTACCCTTATCGGAAGCATCCTGTGTCACCACTTATTTTCAATGGTCCATATTCGTTTCGACCCGTGAAGGTCCGGGTTAGAATTGATCTTCAGTAACCCATGCTTCTCTTAAGAGGCGACTAACGGGATCAGGTGGTCAGGCTTGCTGAATTGGTTGGCACATGTCATCGCATACCAAGTGCGTAGATCGTGCTCATGTTGTTGATCACTGGATTGCCTGGTTCAGACTCGATTATTTACAGACCGCCGCCATGTGGCTGGAATATTGCTCAGTGCGGCGTAAAATTAAACTCATTCACTCACTCATATTCGTTTCACAGTTGCCATGTTAAACTGAACTGGTTCAATACTTTGCAATTACTTCTCTGATATATATTTGGCGTTGCTCCTGAAAGAGGTAAAGGTCATCAAGGCATGGGATGATCACAAATCAAAACCTTATATTACACCACAAAGAATATTAGCTTTGTGTTGTATAGGGAGTTACAGCCGATAAAACTGAATGAGATCTTACATTTTCTTCTTTTTATTACAGAAATGATTACCTCTTTCTCAACGTCCATTGACTGTCGTGATGTTTCTAGGCTTGACCCACAAAGAGGCATCTTCAAATGCAGTGGAGATGTCAATGTGACAAATATCTTGACTTCATCGGAGCTAATAACAGGGAATGTGTAAGACAAACTTGCCTATTACAAATATATTGCTTTCGAATGTCACAGTGTGTTTTCATCTGCGTAATGCTTATCAGGTTCCCACAAGAATGGATATGCTGTGTGAATCATTTTTGTGTTGTTGCATTTAAGTGCTAACAAAGAACTTGATTCTTGTATTAATCAGTGTTTGTTACAGACTGCAGTTTCAGTTCGTCACCTCAAACGGCGGGTTTGTGAAGATCAAGGACATGGAGAAGAACACTGTGCAGACACACTACTATGTTGGTCGGTCGAAGACAGCAACATTGAGAATAGGTATCGACTATGTGAGTCCATATCACTGCATTGCAGCTCGGGGATGTTCTGCTGATATGCTCATTGTTGGCAAGACAAGTATGCAGGTGAGAATATGGTTTACATAGATGACACATCCATTTTGTTCCACAAGACATACATACGATATCATTGTAACTAATTGCAGACACCTGAAGATGAGGGTTAGAATTGGTCTTTAACCCATGCTTGTCGTAAGAGGCGACAGGCGGGTTCGGGTGGTCAGGCTCGATGACTTGGTTGATGCTTGCTATTGCATCCCAATTGCATACCCAAAGTAAATCGATGCTCATGCTGTTGATTACTGGACTGTCTGGTCCAGCCTGATTATTTAAAGACCGCCTTCATACAGCTGGAATATTGTTGAGTGTGGCATTAAACAACAACAAACAAAACTGTTTTAATCCTGATTCTACCAAAGACACAATTTGCAGTTGAAAACAGTTTCAAAACTCTGCAGTGGTGAATTAACAAATGTAGTATCGCATGGAAAACATGCATTACGCAGATGGTACAGTAGGTATATGTAGTTGGCATTATATGATTCGGTATAAGCTGATGTGTTGTCTTCATTGTTTACAGCCATCATTTAACGTTCAGTGGAATGGGTGGAGAGACGACACATCTGGCATACGGTCATTTGAATTCCAAGTATTTGAAATGGAGTTTATCGTCAGTAAAGATGGTCTTAGGATGAAAAATAGAAAACTCATACAAAGGTTCAATTCCACTCAGGTGAGATACATGGTAATGAAATAATATATTCAGTTTGATTTTTTTAAGAGCCTTAGTCAATATCTTCGCAAAACAGGCTTTTGGTATCTTGATGGAGAATTGGTCTAGTTATTTCGTTTTAGAATACAATATTACAACAATATTAAATTTTCCAAAAATGAACATGATTTACTTTACTTTTGTGTCAGAACACTGGCAGACTGCACCTCAATGACAAGGGGATATTCTCAGTGGAGATTACTGCGATTGACAAAGCTAGAAACCTAAAGAGTGCCAGAAGAATCATGATCCATGATGGAGAATCCCATGTAGGGACGAAACCAAACACCGTGTTACGTGCGACGTCAGCGGCAGAGATATCTTCATGGGAGTGGCAATGGACATCGGACTCGGTTACCATCGACTGGAACCATCGCTACATCAACACGCTACACCACAGTAACAATTGGTTGGAGAGGGTATTGCCAGTTCCTAATATTGATGTGAAGTATGATGACCAAGGGTACAGCCGAGGTGTGGATCAGATACCCAATGTACAAGGTTGTGATTTCGAGATCGACATTTTCTCAAGTCTCTTTTCAGAATATTAAAGTCTGTGTTTTTGTCATATGTTTGAGAAAACGTATGCAAGTACTTTCAACTGTCAAAAGTCCCCCCCCCTGTATTGTCCTAATTTGTAAGAGATATATACTAGTTTTATTTTTTGAGCTTGTGATAATCCAGTTGGTTTTACTCTCCTTCGTTGACAGACGTTTAGTGAATTACATTTACATGTATTTATGGTAAAGTTAAAAATGGCTGAAATATTGTCGATGTGAGTTGAAATTTTAACTGACTGACTCATTCACTCACTCACTCAAACGTCCCCCTTGTTAGTTTGACTGTATTGTTGTTTATATCATTAAAATAGGTCTACTAACTCACTCACTCAATGAAACGGCTAATTCACAGATGTCATCTTCATCATAGATGTTGACTGAAGACCAAGCATAAAAAATGTTATCATTGACTATTGTCCTTCTCAGGAATTGTTGCCGTAAAATATGCTTACAAAGTGGACCACAAGGGAGGAACATCAATAGGAACGGTTCCAGATGACCCCCACTTCAGCAGCCTCTACTTAAACCAGTCCCACACAATCTCGCCCACTCTGGTTGACGGAGACACATTCCGCTACTGGATCAGGGCTTATGACATCCGTGAGGAGTATCTGGAGGAGAGAGTGACCGTCCACATTGACACATCACCCCCTATCATTGAGAACCTGTGGCTGACTCGGGAGGACAGGCTCAATGTCAGTGTACACAACGTAGATGAATTTAACCAAATGGTGTAAGTAATGTTGACAGTCAACTGTGGGATACATGGGTATGCTTAGTGGGAATAGAATATCAGCCATCACATAGCAAATGCTGAGAGTATTTCAGAATTAATCAGTCTTGAAATTGTTACACTGACATACAACGATCCTGAAGATGCCTTATTTATACACTGTGGCCAACGGTTAACATTACAAACGTCCCCAGCAAATATACCAGACCGTACCATTAAGTTGTTTTTAATACTATCCTTTCCAGGCAACCGGTTGTGTATAAGACAGTTCAACGAACTATATAACCCTCTGTGTAATTTGCAGGATCGAATGGGTGAGTTATGATGACCACAGTGGTCTGGAGACAGTTGCCTGGCGACTATTTGATAATTACACAGGTGAGGATCTCGTCCATGGTGTTGAGCACGTTTCTCCGCAAGGCAAAGTACAGGTAAATACTTTCGTCTCCAGTTTTCAAATACTAGTATTAAGTTGATATCATTAATGTGGAATTGTGGGCGAACTGGCTAAAGCGCCAGGCTAGTGATCCAGCGAACTTGAGGTAACGGGATCGAGCCCACCTGTGACCGGGTGTAAAAGCCTTGGAGTCAACTTTGTGTGCAGACTCTTTCAGTGTTGTCACAACCCCTAGTGTACAGTACACAACCCTGTGCACTTAAAAGAACCAACAAATCCGTTGGTATATGACCAGATGGTGGCCACATGAATACGTGCCAACACCTAGTTGCGGGTACAGCAACGTGCAGTTAACATGGACAAAGTACTGTGACTATGTGTCCCAGTCTACCCAGCTGTGAATGGGTACCTCGTAAGGATGGAATGCCCCATTAACTCGGTGCGCCTAGTGGCTGCAAGAGTTGTATGGTCCCCAGGGAGTTGAGATTGACAATACGATGTGCCGTTGAGATTGACATCCAGTGAACGAGGGAAAAACAAAGCGCCTTTGAGCAGCTGAGCTGAGCTGGATATCGGCGCTATACAAATGTTAGTATGTATGTATGTAATTTAGGAGCACCTTGATATATCTTCTTTTTTTAAATGGCCTTCAGGACTTGCTGGAATGTGAAAGTGAATACCAGACTAGACCCAGGGGCCCTCACTGTTACTGCACTCCTGGAGTTGGATGTTACCATAGACATTTCCAGATCAAGCCCAGGATTGTATCAGCCAACATGTCAGAAGGAGGAATCTTCCATGACAAGGACAAAGGGGTTCATGACTCGGATTACTATCTTGAAGTTACCGTGATGAATCATGCCAAACTCACAACAACTCTAGATTTTAAGGTTTGTAAAACATGTTTGTTAACATACAAATGATGTATTTGAGCCCCTTTGAAGTATGTTGTGTCATGCTGTTAATCTGTAATATTTGATCAGGTGACAATTGACTCCAGTCCCCCTCACACTGGTTCTGTTCACGACGGTCAAAGGGGCCACTCTGAAATTGACTACCAAGACAGTAAGCAGCTCCATGCCCACTGGGAGGGATTCTTTGACAGAGAAAGCGGAGTCAAGTTTTATCAGTACGGATATGCTGATCATTGTCTTGAGATAAGGGATTTCGGCCTTGATTTGTCATCACCCAATGTAAGTATGAAAGAAACTGTTTGTCTCGTAAGAAACATACAACGTTGGAGCACTTTTGTAATAGAAATATATTTCACAATGCAACAATATTGTTTCCATGGAATAGTTAGTCTCTGTCAACAGGTTGCTGAGTATAGTGTAAAACCTGACTGTTCACTAATTCCACACAGGTGACCGAGACGTCCTCAACCCATGCTTCCTGGACAGCCCCTTCTGAAGGCAAGTTCTATATCACAGTAGTCGCCTTCAACCGAGCTCTGGACTCATCCCTTCCAGTGTGTTCTGATGGAGTAACCGTGGATCAGACACCACCGTCTCTTGCCCAGATTGCAGTCCTCAACTCCCGCACTACTGAAGGTCTGGTGACAAATGGCGAGGAAGTGTGGCTCGTCACTGCAGACAGGAGGAGGAGTCGGATTGAAGACCCCGATAGTGTTTGCAGGTATGTTATTACAAGGCTTCAACCTCAAAACAAAATACAAATAAAATATACATGTTAGAAAACGTTTGAATAAAATTACACGTGTTATTGATCGAATGTTTGTATGTAGTGTACCATGCCAATCTAGAAGTCTATATTTGCAGAATGCGGGCAGCAGTGACAAGCAATCACAGCTTATCTCTACTTCCCCTTCATAAACTTCTGAATGGTTCAACTGTAACCCACAAAGCATTATCCTGCAGTCAGCATCAAGCCTTCATGCTCAGCTCCGTCAATCAGTTTTATATGTCACAGAAACATCACGTGAGTTATAATCTAAAATGACAGATTCACCGTACAATCAAGTAGTTTCAATATTCAGTTCGTATATATTACATATATATTGGGTTCATATTACTCTGCGTGATTTTGCCTCCAGCTCTATGTCAACTGGACTAGCAGTGATGCCGAGAGTGGTATCTATGACTATCAGCTGGGACTTATGTCTGATGCATCTCGTGAAGCAGCTCCAGACATCCTTCCCTACACATCCACGCACCACCATCCTCACTATGAAGGATACCACCCGCAACTCAGTGAAGGGCAGCAGGTCTATGTAGCAGTAAAGTCTATAAATAAAGCTGCATTACATGTCACTGAGGTACGTCAGATACACGCTTACGTGTGAGATTTCTACAAAATGATGCTTTCTAAATAGAAAGACAAATAACAAGAGTAGTGATAAGCTCAATAAGACATACATATCCATGTGCAAGTCTGATTATATCAACGTAGGTTTGCTCATAAAAACGGAAATGGAGGTGCAAAAATAAACAATGTCACATGGAGTCAGAACAAGATTTTTTAAAGTTTCTTGCTGTTTTTTATACAAAGCAGCTGCCAACCCACTCTCACTTATTTGTGCAGGTCTTGGGTCCTATAACAGTGTACATTCAGGCGCCAGGGTTCACAGCACCAATCACTGTTGGCTTACACGAAAACCACCTTGTCGCCACGTGGACAGCTGGTTCATTCACAGATGTCAAGCATGACTGTCTGACCTATGAATTTGCTGTTGGTGCGTATCTGTTGAATGGAGTTATGAGAAATTATGCTACATTAGTTTTACTTATCAGAATGGTTTTAGGATTCAAACATGCAGTTGTAGAAAGTATGGTCTATGTGCAAATCTTGAATAATCATTTGATGAGTGTTGGTCAAGTTTTATCCGCCATCATAATCTATATAGACACCAATAGTACAATATGTAAACATTGGGACTTTCCATTTGACATTAAACTCTAAAATACAGGAATGCAACTAAACACAGAAAATTAACTTCTTTAAGTGACATTTAGACATTGGTATGATGAAGAGGAACACCTTTTTCTGATAGACAACTTCTGTATTGTAACAATGTGCTTGATAACGGTGTTAACATCTACACCGAAGCGTTGCATCTATTACAATAAATAATTGTCTATCCACAACAAGTGTTCCTCCTCAGAAACGTATTTTAACAATTGTTGCAATATGTGTTGTCTTCAGGTTCTTCCCGGGGTGGCTCCGACATCTTCCCCTTCCTCCCTCTCCTGTCTGGAGGAGGATGTTCTGTTTCCACGCCACCAGCATGTACGGCTGTCGCCACCAGCGACCTTCACTGGGATCTACATCACGCACAAACCTACTATATATCGGTGAAAGTGACCAACATTGTTGGACTGTGGACAATTGGTGTGTCGGACCCTTATGTCCATGATGTCATACCGCCGTCTCGGGGAGTCGTTTTTGATATCTGTCCACAGAATGAACAAGAACTTTTTGACATAACGGTAAATCAACCTGTGTCATATAGGTTAAATATCTGCACTGTATTTTACACAAATAGAGAAAATAATTATTTATTTCAGTTGGAAACCACATCAAGACATTCTGTAGTCGCTTCAATGGTTGCTTTTGATATTTTTCGTATCTTGTTTCTTTTCAGGACTTCGTGGATTCCGATCTCCAGTTATCCACCACCACGCTTGAAACAAAATGGTTTGGGTTTGACGATGGCCGGTCTGGGGTCAAGTACAGCGTCTGTATTGGAACAACTCCTGGAATGCAAAACGTCCGCGCCTATGCAGATGTTGAAGAATCCATGTCACACAAGTTTAACAACTTGATACTTAATGTGAACACTGTAAGTGAACATATACAGACCTGTTATTGGATATCAGATAGCACAGATTACAGGTGACCCGATTTACATAAGACAATATTGTAGTACTTTAAGTTGCAAAATGAGATAGCATGTATTTGTGGTTTGTTCTACTTCTAGGTTTACTATGTGACAGTAAAGGCATGGACACCTGCTGGAGAAATCAGTCAGTCATCGGATGGGGTCAGGATCATCAGATACAATGAAGATGTAGGTGGCCATGTCACAGTGAGAGATGGAGACAGATGTTCAAATGGTAGGATGGAATAGTGTATAAAAGCCTGTTTATCGGAACACAATTTGGACCAGATTATTTTTTCTAAGCGACGTAAATACTTTGATTAGTGAGACTTCAGATGCTATATTATTTTCCATCCAGAACTTCACCGTCAGACAACAAACAAGACTAGCATACGGCATGCACCTGTAAGTATACCAGACCTCCTCCTCTGTAAGTGTGTCACGAGAACCTACTGATGATGCATGTATTTCACATATAATTACATCATTGAATATGAAGTTGTCGGATGACGACGATTGCATACTGTTGCAAATATGTATACGGGCTACTTCTCGTCTATGTTTACTTTTTGATGTTGTATCTTACACTCTGGCATCAGTGTGTTCCTGATCCGATCTACCAAGCGTCCACATCCGTGTATGCAGCCTACTGGGAAGTGACTGGTTTCAACGTTTCTTACACTGATGTCCAGATATTTATTGAAAGAAAGTTCCCTGGATCAGGTATATAATCTTATCATTACAGACCATAATACACTTTTGTTGTACTAACTTTTATTTTGATATGAGCCATCTGGTAGGGGTTAATTTTAAAGGAGATAATCTGACATAATGTATGATACTGATTGATGTAGGTCTTGTTATAAAATTGTATGTTCAGATAAACAACAACTGAGAACACTGAAACATCTTGTAGCTACGGCAATACAATCTATGAATTAAGGAAGTCATTTTGGAAATCAAACAAAATGTCGAATTAGTTTGAAAGACTATTGTTCAAACATATTCCTTTCAGATTGTCCAGTATCA